>NW_018164697.1:578623-615325 GCF_001263595.1 Phalaenopsis equestris | reverse complement strand
TACTACTAGTATTATTATTACTACTACTACTATTATTAGTACTACCTACTAATACCACTAGTACTAGTGCTAGTACTATTACTTTTATTACTATTGCTATTACTATTAGTATTATTATTATTACTACTAATACTATTACTACTACAACTATTAATATTATTATTACTACTATTACTCCTAGTATTACTATTACACTACTAGTATTACTACTATTTCTAATATTACTACTATTATTATTATTAATACTATTATTATTAGTATTTTTTAGATAGTCTAGTTAGCATTAATGTATTATCTAGATTATTATCTCTATCCGAGCTATTGTTGTCATTCCGCTTCCTTCAATGTGAAATATCACATCAAACCATTATATAGTTATGAATGTTTAGGTGTTAGATTATTCAGAGAAAAACATGAAACCACATCTTTCAGCTATTTCTTATATACCTCATCTTCTTCAATTGGATCCAACTTTGATAAACCAATTGTTATTTGCATTATTCTATGCTGCATTCTCGTTAGGAAAATTGCCATTTTTATTTCAAATATTGGTATTTATGAAAGAACTAAACCTTGACTTGCAGATTTGATTTATAGATAACTTCGCATAACGTTAAGAAAGAAAAGAAAAACCCCACCAGATTTTTGCTAATTTGCACTTCAAATGAAACTGTTAATACCATAACATATTAATTTTATCCCTTAATTTTAACTTTACCTGCACTCAACACTTGTATCAGATTTCCATTTTTGAAGGTCCATTGAACTTTGATTTTGATTTTTTTTTTCTAGCCAAACAGAATTTATACTTTTTGAGCTAATTTGAATATGGGACGTTTACATATATACCAAGCAATTGTCATGAAAAAGCTGGACTTCGTAGATATGGTGTAGATATGGAAGCTTAGGCATTAATGCATGTTTGTAAATGCTGAAATATTGTAAAAGTATAAATTTGCAATTTTATATTTTTTTCATTGGGTACTGACGTTGATTCTGAATATTTCTTTGGCAACGAAATCAGGTTTGTTTTTGTTGCTGTTGGTAATATCATTTCGAAAAGTCAAGAAGCTCGACAAATTAGAGAAGATTCCGTGATGTTATGTTACCACCCACCATCAATCTTTCGTTTTCTTTTGGGGAAATCACTGCTCCCCTTAAATTTTGGGGAAAGCTGTCATTATTTGTTGTTGTTAATTTATTAAAATGGGTCCTTCATTGGATCCCCCAAAATTGATTTGTTGTTATTGGTGGTTGCATAATAAATTGGACTATTTATCATTGCAGTTTTACAATGTGCAATGGAGATAAAAAGCATTTCTTGACAAGACTATAATTAATTCATTGTTTAATGTAAATCTTTAAACAAATTTTTTAATGAGCACTTATAAAACTACCTATGGAGATAAATGCAAATGCTTTATTGATATAATTAACATTGTTTAATGTAAATCTTTAAACAAATTTTTTAATGAGCACTTATAAAACTACCCTAAATCAACCAAGAAAATAATAAAAAGGTGACTACATAGAAGGCACCTATTTACAAAGTAAACATTCCCCTTCATCTGTTTTTCAAATTCATAATAAATGTATCAGTGGTGGTTCAAAAAATCACCTAAATTTTTTTATTTATAAATAGGAATGTTTCAAGTATTCTATATGTAAATATCATAATAATAAATTCAATTATATACATTTCTTAAGATAGTGCGTCTCCAAGCATCGAATTATTAAATTCTAACTCGATACTTTTACGTAAAATTCGCAAGCGAAATTTATATGTAAATATCATAATAATAAATTTCTGCTTCCGAGCTAAATAGATGAACTCGATACTTTTACGTAAAATTCGCAAGCGAAATAAATGTGCTTTGATGTATTAATGACTGCTCAAGTATTATACGAGGTCCTCTGCTTTTCGTGGTTTCTGCAACCGAATATTGTTCGTGTTGGAGAAAGCATTAAAACTTGAACTAGAAATATCTATAACAAGAGTTGTTCTCTTTAAATCAAATAGTCATTGTTTACGTATTCATGATTTAAGGGGCGCCTAAGAAATTAAAATGATGAGAAAATTGCCGTAGAATGGGGTCAAATAAATCTGGAACATTTACCTACATACCACACAATTGTTATGTATTTATATGCCCTAAACTCAAGTTGGCCGAGTATCTTTTCAAAATAAAAGAGAATGGCAGAATAATATAATAAAAACTTTCACACACTTGTAGCGAAGTATGAAAATTATCCAGAGTTTATGATGTTTTACGCACCTTCACGCACAGTTTTCATGAAAGAATAATGAGATCCACCACTAGTTAAAGAGTTTAGACGCTATTGGTGAAGACTGAATATTAAGAAAAAAAAGCAAAAAAAAAAAAACTTAAAAATGTATGGAAAAAAGAATGCGAATCACATTTAAGAGTTACAGAGTAGAGTTTCATGTCTATCCATGCACTAATGTCTCGGAACCTATCATCCCCGAACCAACAAAGCTACACAACCATTTTTGTGGTCTCAAACATCCCCAACCAACTTCCCTAAGGTGTCCTACACATAAATCAAAAGATAATATGCCCAACCAATGATACATAGAAATTTTTCTTAGAACCATGGGAAAATAAGAAAGCAACACATTTACGCTCCCTAAATTTAATTCTATGCCCTACTCTTGTCTTGTTTTGCCATAAAACATAAATATATACTTGTGACAAAGCTGCCGAAAGATATTGTAACAGTAGCTCAAAATTTGGAATGCCTCAACCCAAGCTTTAATTAACAAGAGAAATGAGTATTTCAAAAGAGACCATATGGTACCTGGCGCAAGCAAGGCAAAGAAATATTGTTGCGATGATCAGGAGGGGGGTTTATGTCATCTGGAGATGTAACTCTGCATCCTGTAGAGCCAGCTCATTCATCATAGATTCATCAAAGAATTTGCTGATGCTCACATCCTCGCTCATACCCTGCACCATTCGAATCTCACAGTTTAAAAATGTTCTCATTTCAAACCTTAATGTGTTTAAAAAACAATAATAATAACAAAATCAACAATAAATAAATAAATAAATTGAAGTGCATTTACATCCCAATTCTTATGTTTTTACACATCTAACATCTAAACTTTTAAAAAGTGAAATAAACATTTTCATGCATATGTAAGGTGACATAAATATAAAAAATTGAGGTTTAGGTGTTATATATGTAAATACATAAGTATTGGTGGCATGTAGGTAAATCTTCAATAATTAAAATAAATAAATAAATAAATAAAATTTGACAACAGCAAAATATACTAATATAGCCTTTTTAATTTGTTGGGAATTTTGTTAAGGTGAAAATTAAAGAGTTTAAAAATGTTTTTTTAGTGTAAATAATTAAGATTTGGGTATTACATATGAAATTTGTACCTACAAATTAAACACTCCTTACAGGAAGTATACGTACCTTCCTACGTCTCGTTTTGACCATGAACTCGCGAGCAAGATGCTGAATGGGCGCCGGTTCAAGCGGGCGCAGCACGATATTTTTGTCGAGTGGGTCACCAGGCACTATGGCCCAGTGATCAAATACAGAGAGGCAGAAGGCTTGACCCTGAGTATGGTACCTCAAATCCGTTTCAAAGCCAAATGACTCTATGACCGGTAGGAAAGCCTGTAAGATTTTATAGAATTGATCAAAATATATAAAGATGGTGAATAATTAGCTCACCGAATTTTATTTTCAAATTATCTATAGGGCTAAGGAGTCCGATTGACTCAGTTACAAAACTCGTAATCAGCAAAGAGATTTGTAAATACATAAGAATAGTGAGCTACGTAAGATCTAACCTTCACAATATATGCAGGAGTTCCAGGCTTCGGCACATCGGCAGTTACATGGCCCCGTCTTCGAGATAATACAGTGTAAATTGCAGATACACAATCAATCGGAGTTTGGATCTGAAACAGCGCAAAGCTAATGTAAATCATCTACTGGTAGGAGGAGGAATAATAGAAAAATGCTATCCCAAGTTCAACTAATGTAAATCATCTACTGGTAGGAGGAATAATAGAAAAATGCTATCCCAAGTTCAAGTCGAGACAACCTCGACATAGTAAACGGGTTCCATAAGCCTTGGGGTTGCCATGAGAAAGGCGGTATAGGCTACACGTCTAGCGGTTGGAATAATCTGGCCGCCACCTCTATGTAGAGGCTCAGAAGCAATTGATGCATCCAAAATTTTGAACTTCACATTACGAATTGGTTCATCACAAAGAGGCCCTTCTCGGGCTCCCCATTGGAATCTAATGCCAGAAAAAGTAGAATAAACATTTTTTACTTTAAGATTAACATGCTTGCCATTTAATTCCCATATTTTTACATATTTAACACCTGAACTTCAGTTTTTACACACACACATATCACTTTAAGTATTCATTAAAAGTGCGGTAAACATTTTTTTTGTGATGTGAAAAATTTGGATGGTATACTGTAAAAAGTGAAGTCTACGTGTTATATATGTAGATACATAAGCAGTAGCTGGTATGTTTGTAAATTCCCTTTTTTTTTCTGAAAAAGAGAAAAAAATATATGTAAATTGAAATAAAAGCAATCTATTTCCTTACCCCTGAACAATTGAATCCTTCACAGCATTGAGTAGATTTTTATCAACTTCACTTGGAAGGGTATCATCCAATAAGATGTTAGGCCCCTGGGTTGTCATGCCACCATAGAAATGATTGCTGATTGCAGTCTAACATAATACTATTCACAAGCAAAAAAAATTGGAGAGAAAAAATATGTAAAGGTATGATCAAAATTTGGTCCGGATGGGTTTTAAAACCTTTCAGACTTGTTTGCGCTGCCAACCATTAAATGCTAAAATGACTTCAACTCTTGGTATAATAAAGGAATCTAATGTTGTTTCCCGTAACTTACCATTACTTAATTATTAATTAATACGGTCCAAATTACATTAAGAGGAGTTAATAACTTCCAAATACAGTTTTTTATCTTTTTTTGTCTGTGATGAGCAGAAATAAAATTTCGTTTAGGTGCTTGGTAGCCCGATTTGAGCATGATACTTAACATAAATCAAGCCAAACAAAAAAATTGCGAAATTTAAACATGAATCTTGTTAAATCCAAAATTTCTTGCTTCTGTTAGTTTTTTTAACTTAAATCTGGATTTATTAAATCTGATTACGGATTTAACTTTGGAAGAAAAATATATGGGTGGATTTATGCCAAATATGATAAACAACTTTAATGGATTCAGCCTTAAATTGAACCAAACACTATGTGGATTTACAACATTTGGATTTGATAAATCCAGTTTTACCGGATTTACTAAATCCTATTTAACTTAAATACTAGTTGCAGCCAAACACCCCCTAAGGATCCCTAAGTCTATTCTCGTATACACCGTCAATTGAAGAGGAAAAAATGTTAAGAAATTTTCAAAATTGATGATAAACGTGTTCAAATTAATGGCTGGAGGTATGTTATTTGTACAAATTATTTTTTTTTTGAAATTTTGTTATGCGATCGACTCAATGCTTAAGCAATTTTATGGAATTGAAATGACTTTTTTTTAATTTATAATTTAGTCTATTATCGATAGAATGAAATTGCAAAATTTTTATCTTTGTTATGTGTTCAATTAAGTATCTTTTCGAGAGCTGCAAAAATTTTATCTACCTTTGTTATGTGTTCAATTAAGTATCTTTTCGAGAGACTTCTTGATAATCGAACCTAAAATACATGAAATTATCTTTACATTTGGCGCCCCAAACGAATTATAAAGTCAAACACATTGTTTAACCGAGTATAGAAACTAAACTAGCATTAAAATTTGAATTTCCACATTCCATACAATAAGTGGTCATTTAGTGTTAATTTTTTTACCTGTTTATCTGGTCCAAATGCCCAAATTGACCTTGCAGAAAGTAGATCCCACTCGTATCTTTTTTGAAAGAAATCGCCAATTTTCTTTTGACTCCAATCAATGCTCACAACACCGTTCTCAATATCTTCGGCAACTCCCCTCTCCAATGGCTCAGATATCTGTATGGAAATAGGAAAAAAATAAAAATATAAAAAGCAAAGTTATAAAAATTTTCCATTAGACTACCAAATATTTGAAATAAACAGGACATTTTACCATGGTTATTTTGTTCTTCTTATTGGGTGTTTCGGCATAACACTTCATTGAAGATGATTCAACAACAGTTTCACAGAAAGTGACCACTGGATCTGCCACCTGTATCAAAAATAAATATGCATTAGGCAGCAGTTGCAAAAATAAGGAAACAATGGAATTACTATTTATACAACCACAAACGAGAAAAATGTCAAAATGATCCCCTAACTCTTTGCAATGGGTCACTTTAGTACCAGTCTATAAATTTGTCAATTTAGTCCTCAAACTCTTGTAATATGAGTTGATATATTCCATACAGAGAACTATTTTAGCCTCCACTAAAAGAGTCTAGGATGACAATTTATGAATTCTGAGACTAAAATGACTTTATGTAAATACCTAGGGGACTATTTGGACACTTTACTCAACCATAAACTATTAACTCACTTTAACTTCCACTTCCGAATAAAGTTCTCTAAGGTCCTTCATAATCGAGTCGAGATATATCTCCCCTGTCCCAAGAATGGTGTGCTCGCCCGACTCCTCAACCTTAGTGACTGCCAGAGGATAACTCTTGCTAATTTTCCGCAGGCCCTCCACCATCTTCGGTAGCTCGCTCGGATTCAACGGTTCCGTTGCCGTCTTCACAACCGACAACGTGTTGAACCGAAGCGGGCGAAATATATAAATATCATCATCCATATCTAAAGGGCACAACGTTGCCGTCTTCATGATTGACGCGTCGACGCCCTCGATAAGAACCCATGAACCAGCAGGAGCTTTGCTAACGGGAATACGGTAACGAGCCTGGTAAACCCAAAGTTTTGAAACCTCTTTGATCGTCATGTCCTCTTCGTCATCAGGAGAATAACCTTCACCGAGTACGCGTACAGTCTGACCAGTCTGAATCGACCCGCTGTAAACTCGTCCGAAAGCATCGAAGACGCTGCAATCGGATTTTGGATACAGTTTTGTAACATTGACCATAAGAATTCCCGAAGGATCGCAGTCTTTCATCGCCTCCGCTACATAAGAGTCTTGAGGACCTGTGTATATGTGCTCTACCTTCTTCGCTGCTGCATCTTTAGCAGAAGGTATGTGTTGAACGAGCATGTCGGTGAAACCAGTGGCAGATCCAAAGACTGAGCTGCAGGCCAATCTGAGTAAAGGTTGAACATTTAATTTATAAGCCACATTGCTAAGAGTAACGCCTAATTCCGCAAGGGTCGACTCAACGCTTCGTTTATGCTCTCCGATAACTTGGCTGTAAATTTTATACAAAGGTTCAAGAATAAATTGCACAAATGACCTTTCACCACCGCCCGCTGGGGGTTTCTTTTTAAAGGACCGGTCAGGGTGATAGTAAATATCTCCCCATAGACGTGAAGCAAATTTTAGAAAGTCGAATGGGATGCCATGAAGCTTCACGTATAGTTTAGCAAACGTCTGCAAGGTGAAAGACCATCCCGCACTCCCACTGGCGAAGCAAACGTTTCCAGCAGTTGGGTCGATAATCTGGGTGCCTCCGGCAGTGGTGGAGAAGGATGAGATCAAGTCGTTGATTACTTCCAATGTATGGCGCAACTTAAAATAAGCATCGTTTGGAGGCAGCCTTAGTTCTGTAATAAGCCTGTCAACCTGAATTACACGATGATGAAATTAAATGGATCAAACTCAAATTTCAACAAAAAACAAATATGGGGGAAAAAAAATTGGAGGTGGTCTCGACGAAGGAAGACAAAATCTTACCTTATTTATCACAACTACAATGGGAAGCCTTTCTTGTATAGCATGTCGTATAGCCCGCTCAGTATTTACCTGTTTGTGAAAAAATAAGCAGATTACCAGGGTTACGTAACTTATGTTTCTCTAAGAATAAAACTTTGGATCGTCAAAATATTATATTGCACATATTTTACTAACGTCCGGCTGAAGCTAGTTCATTCATGTATGCATCAAACTTCATACAAAGTGGCCTGATAGTTCCTCATTTCCAGCCCCAGTAGCCATTAAGCTGTGGCCGGCTGATTAAAATGATAGGGAATTTTATATACATACCACACAAATTTTTTGTATTTACACATCAAACACCCGAAGCCTGATATTTACACCTACAACACTTTGGTGTCATAAACCAATGCATGAAAAGTTGTATTTCACTTTAAATTATGCTAGGGAATTTTATATACATACCACACAATTTTTTTGTATTTACACATCAAACACCCGAAACCTGATATTTACACCTACAACACTTTGGTATCATAAACCAATGCATGAAAAGTTGTATTTCACTTTTAAATAGGTAGTGATGATGGTATTTTTTATGTGAAGATTTGAGTAGTATGCAAGTGAATATGAATGTTTAGGTGTACATGTAAATAAATAAGAATTGTGTGGTATGTATGTAAATGTCCCATAATGCTAGCAAAAGAGATTGAAATAGTTCTGTGAATTTTCCAACGCCCAAACCCAACACAAAATATATTGAATTAGCAACCATTCAGCTAATAGGATAAGGTAAACAAAGCCGAGCATATCCTCACTCTCTTCCTCTCATCTAAAACCTAAAACTAAATCTACAAATGTTTCAACAGCATTGGATATGGAGTACCGCCATCATCAATGAAAAGTCTCCACCCTCGCTAGCATGTCGCAGGCCTCGCCGGTGCATATACTGCCACTTGCCACAATTAATGACAACACCACCAACTTTTTTAATGATCAACAGACTAGGATGTCTGCCACATACCAACTCTATCTTCAGTGATCTTTTGTTCTTCCAAGTACCTTCGACCACCTACAACTTGGCACAATCATACACCCTGCTACCAAATTCACCTTGACACAGCACAACTACGACCATCCTCAGCAAGAAAGTTAACCAACCAGCTCCTACCACAAAACTCATTATAAGAAGTTCCAACTATAAATTTCAATGGCATCATATTATCCCAAGTTTAAGACACCGGCATAACTTAAACATCATGTCTCATATATTAACCTTTCATAAAGTAGTACTTGGGACTGTTAATTGTATTTATTCATACAAATGCAAGGATGATAATGAATCACATCTTCATATTAGAATTTTTGGATCATCACTATAATAATGATGTAATGATGATGATGATTATCATTTTAGATCAAATAATTCATCTTATTATAGTTGTGACTCCTCTTCTCAACATCCCATTAAGTATTTTAAATTTTATCACCTACAAATTCATCAGATAATAACTTCGCATATACAACTCCAAACACGTTTCAAACAATCCCATGCAATTCATTACACATGCTCCATATGTTCCTTTGGCCCAAACAAAAATAAATATATTTACCAATTAAACAAAATTGTAGAACTTTATAACATTCCACCATATGATGATGAATCTTATGACGGTGTTATTATGAGATGCTTCCTTATGATGAGGAAATCGACTTAAGCGTATAATTATAAAATATGAGTATCTAACTTTACTATTATGATGGGGATTGATTCTGAAATATTACAAAATGTTAAAACAATGTATGCTGGATGAATTTTTCAAACCCGAAGACGTTGCACAGCAAAATAGCGTATTTCATGATGATTATGATGGAGATTCATATCAAATTCACTTGTTATGGCCTCGAAAGATACCAGAGTTAGCAACAACAGAATAAAGCAAATATTATTTACCAAAACCAACCGGAAAATCACAATCAAAGATATTGAAACCTGAAATTACAACAAATAACAACACAAACTCAACCAGGGGTAGTTTCAAGGGTGGTGGTGGTTAACGAGGGTTTGGAAGGTAGCTCGGGAGTGGAAAAAGAGGTTGAAAAGCAGAAAACAGCAAGGTAGTTGTTTCCCCGGAGCCGGACAACAAGCAAACAGCAGGGACTACTGTGGGAGAGCTGTCTAGGGTGACGGCAGCAAAGATGGAGGGCTGAAATGGTGGTGGCAGCAAAAAGGAAAGGCCGGGCAGCTGCGGCAGCGAGGATGGCAGTGTGGCAGCAAAGCAGGAGGAACGTGTATAGTAATAGGAATAGGATTATTAGGAGTTAAACCTAAAACATCAAAAAAAAGTAAATATATAGTAATAGGATAACTAGGAGTGGAACAAGGTGACCGGTTAACTCCTCTACAACGAAAAATACCTGGACCAGTTTGGTCCAAGCACGGAAGTACGATTCGCTTCCCATCGTGAGAAATCCCATGCCCGTGTCATATACTATTTAAGATTATTGCATATTATTTAAGTCGCACTTCCGTAATATTAAATTGGTAATAATACTCTAACTTCCACTACCACCATCACTACCAGGTTCATTGTTAGTCCATATCGTTAAGCCACCCCACCAAAGCTTCCAAATCTATACATTCTTTAGACTTCTTTGGCCTACTGTGCGCAACATTGCATAGCTGCATCTTCCATCATATGATTTGATTGAGCAACATCCTCCACCTTAGTTGCCACCTGCAAGGTTTTGAATGGAAGAGTTGCTTGCGAACTCCTGAAGAGGAGACTCAGAAGATCTCTTGTAAGTCAGATGAATTGATGAAGTACAATTCAGCTAATTTAAGCCAAAAAAAGATCAATCTTTTTCATGAATTAGCCAAAAGGTTACAAGCCCTTTTATATTTTCTATTAAATTCATTTAATTAATTTGAATTATTTTTGGGGAATATTATGTTTGAATTTGACTATTTGTTAGAATTAGATTGGGTTATGAATGAGACATGATTTGTTTATAAATTTTTTGCTTAACTCTCTAGCTCTATTTCTATAAATAAGAATCAATAGCTTGCTTTAGGCTAAACTGAATAGATGAATGAAAAACATTATGAAGACAATTGAGCGTTCTTCCATGATCCAAGTTATGTAAACAGGTTGCTCTAAAATGTGTACATGTAGTTCTTATTACTCCTTTCTCCAAATTGTATACAAAAAACTCCTTTATCATCCTCACTTAAAGTCCTTACACCTTCAAATTTTATGTTCCATTCATGATCCATAAGGCAACTACTGTTTCAAGGTTGCACATCAACATTTTTCTCTTCTCCTAAAAAATTAGTAGAGTTTGGATAGTTTAGATCAGCCTAATCTAACCAGATCAGCGCCGGCAACAAACTTCAAAATGAAAAATGCAAGATGGCTATCACAAGTAGGAATAGATTTTTAGTTAATCACCATAATAACTCAACTTATTAAAGTTACTTGCATGAGTGTAAACTTTGGGGAGTTTAAAATAGGCAATCATCTTTACAAGTTTTTATTACACTTGAATTATAAATTGAATGATGGCCAGCTTCATTATGGACTTTCTTTTCAGTTGCTTTTAATTTTGTTAATATTTCTATTACAGCAATATTATGTTACTCTCTTCAGCATAATAGCTGCTAAACACAGGATTGTTAAAACAATAATGTGTTAATATATTCTCTTTATAGCTCCCATCAAACTAGTAAACATTGCAACACTTCAAATTGCAAAAGTTTCAAGGAATCTATCAATCAAATTACATTAAAAAACACAATCATGGGGAAAGCCACCCATAAACAACTGAAGACAGCATCTATAAGAGGAAAAAATGAAAAGCATTGCTCTATCAATTACAAAGGTTTGCAGATCATGATAAAAAAAGATTACTAACTATCGATATGATAAAGTGTTTATTTATGAAACAGTTGAGAATATAAAAAACTTGGGAAAACCCAAAAATGGTACAAAGCCAATTTCTTTGTAACAGCCAAACTGCGAGTAGTACATTTTCAAAAAGGAAATAAACACTTCGTTTAAATAACCACTAGCTTCAAGGAAATAATTTGAATCCCAAAATTTTTAATTCAATCTTAATGAATCATACACTTTCATGTAAAATCTCATAACCCATTCAAGAAAAAAAATATCGCAAAATGATTGACAAATGGAATAAACAGAGACGATATTTTTTCCAAAGGTTAAACATCCATCAGGCATAGCTCCCAAACATTGTGTTTCAACTGAAAACGTTCAAACTTCTCGCAAGCAAGAATAAAATTCAAAAAATCAACAGATGTAAGAGCAATATTTTCAAAGTATTGTGGAACGTGATGTGCAAGGATTTATTTTTTGCGTCAATACACAAAGGAAAGCTGTGCTTGGATGAATTAACTAATTTTTGAACGTTGTAATAGCTAGTCAACAATGACGAGAAGGGTTCACATGGATGATGCTAAACAATTATGCAGCAAAATATTATTATAAAGTAAGAGAATACAAGAATTCAAATTGCAGGTTAACTTTAAAAAACTAGATACAAAGGTAGTTAGAGAAAGATATTTTACATAGAAGCCCTCAAGGGAAAAACCACTAGGCTTGGCTTAGATGTAAAGCTCTACATTTTGATTTAAGGTTTGATAAATTTGCAAATATGAATTGAGTAGAGACATAATTGCAAAATGAAATTTAAATCTTCAAAATGGGCGGTCAAGAAGGGAATAAAAAGAAATGCAAGTAGAAAACATCAAGATCTTACCATTATTTATTCCACTAATTTCTCCTTATCCTACAGCTGACCACTTTTAAGGGAAAACCTAGAAAAATTTAGCAATTTTTAAGTAATTTCTAGCCATAAATTTAATGGATGTAAGAAATCTATTTATGCATTAAGTTTGAATGTGAATAAAATTGGGTTATCTCACATTTTTCTACATATAAGAAACCATAAGGATGCAAAAATTTAAGTTTGAATCAATTAAATTAATTTTTCCACCTCTATTTTTCTCTCCTAGGTTTCAGCTAAGGCTGCCATTGATCCCATTCTATCTTTGTTTCTATTGGCCTGGATCTCAAGAAACTGCGTAACACTTAGGTGATGCCTTCCAAAGCTACTCCTTGCCTTCCTCTCCCGATTATCTCAATTTGATAGAAACTAAACTAATCCCTCAATTCCTCCATAGAAAATATTTTTGACTTAACTCTATACCTTATCATGTCTAATAAGCCCTCAACAATAATTCTAAACCAATTTTCTATTTGGTATCAGAGCACTAGTCCTTAACCATAGGAAAGATTTTCATATCAAATTAAGAACTAGAAAAGACATTCTTGGTAATTCTATGGAGCCTAAGCTATAATATTATAAGGAGAAATTACAAACAATTGAAGGCCGCTTTGATTTGAAGGAATGGATGGCTACAATGACGATGAAGCTCTTGCTGCTAACTTGATAGCAGTAGCATCATCAATCCTACCAACACCACCATTTTCTGTTCTGCCATCAACTATTTGGACAAATGAAGAGGCATCCACTAGAAGACAACTTAAAAAAAAAAATCAAGCAACAATATAAATGAGAGAAAAAAGGAGATCATAGCTTCAAGTTAGAACCAAAGTTGGATCAGCCCCTTAAAATAGAGGCAAAGTTGGATTTTACTTGCTTTGTCTGTTCGAACCTTGCAATAATAGATATTTGTTTTGAACTTTTAGAGATATGTTTCATGGATTAAGATTATCAAAATAAGAAGAAAGCTGCACGGTTTACCGATTTCCTAGCATGTTTTAGGGTGATTGAATTCATTGTTTAAAAACATTGAGATGCCAGCTTTAAGATAAAGATTGTTAAAAGCTTAATTCAATACCATTGAACACAACGACAAAAAAAAAAAAAGATTCAATGGCAAAAACTAAAGCAATAATAAGCATAATGGACAAAGATATACAATTGAATTTACAAGGCAAGGAATTTCTTTAGAAATTTCATTGAATGAAAAGGTTCTATTCATAAAATATTGAAGCTTTATGAAAGCCTTCACATAGAATTAAAGCTTTTCTCATTGTTCATGTACATGAAGTTAATGCAAAAACTATAGAACTTAAAGAACAAAATAAATCTCGTTCCAATGCACAAAAATTCCAGTATACAAATGTGAGGAGTAGATTGAAGGTTAGACTACAAAGAAGCAAGACACTAAACCAACACGTCGTTATTGCAAAAATCAGATCATCAGATCAAGCATTGTTGGAATTTATATTCAGAAAAAAAGCCATGAAGGGAACAAACAAAGGGCCTTACAACTACTTCAAAAGAAGAAATTTAAAGAGTGACAGGCAGATCCTACATTGACCACAATGTTCACCGGGTTACTAGCAATATATTCATATATTTCTTTCTCCAAAAAAATTTATTGATATGTATTTTAACAAGTTGCATCACTAGTTGTATGTCATACAAAACAAGGTAGTTTAAATTTATATGATAAGGGTGCTACCTTCTTTAGGAGATAGAAAAAAAATATGCTTATAAAAGACAAAAAAATGTATAAAGCCAGTTGATCTATTATTCATCTTTTAAAGAAAAATGAAGAAGACCACCAAATTGGAGGATTGTTAAAACGAATCAAGAGCACTCTTCATGAAGAAATGCACATGAATCCATCCCAATTGTTCATTTATATCAAATAAAATAAAATTAACCATCCTAGCATAGTCATAATTCATTTACTATAAAGAGGAAAGAGAAAAGGAATTTAAATCCAAGACATAGAAGAAAATGAGACATCATTTAAAGGATCAATCGATTAATAGCAAGCCATGACTCAGGAGGTTCTAAGAAAACTTGCTTAGAGGACCTTTGAGATCACTTTCTATATATATTTTTTGTTTATGTATTGTTTATATTTTAATATGAAATTAAAAAACATATTTGGCATCTTCAAGAAGTGTTATTTTTGTTTTCATTGAACCTTGCATAAAATGGTTTTTGGCAACAAGTAATGAAAGAGACCAATAATAGGCAATGGTAGGTGATGGACAGGGTGGTTTTCATTAAAAGAAAAAAACAATCTAAGAAAACAACTAAAAAATATTAATCATTTCAATTTTCTCTAAGAAATTATAATCAAAGAACTAAAATACGCAAACTAAAAATATATATATATTTTTTAAAATAAAAACAAAAACAAAAAATTGATCTCAAACAGCCCCGAAATTAACCTTGGAAAGATCAATGTGCAAACATAAAGTGGGAAGGAATTTTATTATAAAATTGCAAATTCATCCTCAATAATAAGAACGAAAAAGAAAAAGGAAAGTGAAATAAAGGTCGAGAGAATCAAGGAAAATGCCCAATATTTAGTCGACCAATTTCACCTCCTTAACCAAAAATTTAAAGGATTTTTAAATGGAATCGATGAAAATTTAACAAGTTTTTTCGAAGGATTACTAAATTTGACATGTAGTTGGATTGTGAACATGTGGCTCCCATTTTTCTATAAACATAATGCCTGTAAAGGTTAAAGTTTAAATCTAAAGCAATCAAACTATTATTCATACCAATTTCATTATCTTAACTTCTCCATAGAAAACCTAATTAAACTGACTATAAATTCATATAGTTCCATAAGTGGTTTGCAGCCCAATTTTGAATCAAATCAAAGAAATCAAACTTGTATCAATGCAAAATCATAATTGTGGCATTTAATATAAAGATGGATAATTCTGGGCCTCCAATAATGATGACCTCATATGTAAGATATCAGTTTGAAAAAGATCTTGATTTAGTAACATCTTTAGGTGGCATGGAGCCATGGATTCAAGCAAAAATTTCTTCAAATACTTTGGTGAACTAACGAGGTCATCAAAACCAATTGTGGCAAACATATATGAACAGCAATTTTTAATGAGAAGGGAAACATCTAATGACTTGGGGTAAGTAGGTGTTATAATGACTTGGGAAACATCTAATGACTTGGGGTAAGTAGGTGTTATCGTTGCAAACTGATGTCAGATGAGGAAGGAAGCTACAAACAACTACTCTTCTAAAAACAGCATTTTTAGATGTGATAATCAATGGATTAGGAAGGAAGCTACAAACAACTACTCTTCTAAATATTGTAGATAAAAACAGCATTTTTAGATGTGATAATCAATGGATGATGGCAACTGGCAGACATTTGCATCTAACGTGGCAAACAACTATAGAAAGACCGGACTCAAAGCACACAATGGTAGGTGACCATCAGTAGTGGACCAACAGTGAGTGCTGATTTCAAATATGGAAGGCAGGTCTGCCGGGCAACTAGTCATAGCATCACACACAAAAACATTGAAGCAATAAGATGTAGCTAGTTATAACTTTAACAGTGACAATAAACCTAAAGGCAGTGAATGCATCAAGATTCGATACCAGATACGACATCAACAACATTCTTAGAGGTAAAAAATGCATTTAATCTGAGTTCTATAGCTGTGGCAGGCCTAAAAGAGGAACCAATCATGTGCCTCAAGGTGGCTATAGTAACAAACCCAAAAGTGGCAACTATGGGTGACCTAAATGCGATTGCAATGACAAGCCTGTAAGCAACAACAATCGTAAACCTGAAGCTGGCAGCAGCTAAAAAAGAGTGAGAGTACACAGTACCTAAAGGTAGAGATCTCAGCAGGCCGGAACGATAACAGCAGTCAACTTGAAAGCAATTAGTGAGAACACCAAAACAAAGGGTAGAGGTAATAACATTCTAGGAGGTGAGAACAATGGCAAGAATGTAGCCTGCAGTTGGAAAACCAAAAACAAGCTTTGCTAACAGTTATCAAAAACAATGGCTCTCACAAAAGGCTTTCAGCATGAACAAAAACATAACTCATCAAGCAACGGGAATGCTGCAAAGTAAATCATTAACAGCAAAACTACAGCTAGCAAACTTCCATGTTCATGCTGCATGAAAATCTCTTATAACAATCCCATGTCTAGAAAGTTCATTGAACTTAATAAAATCGAACTAGATAAACCTTCTGTAATCTCCCTCCAGTTGGAGAAAAAGGTTGGATAATCAATCTGGAAAAATAGAAAATAGCATAATATAGCCTACTCCATACAATCGGAAGCCCTAAAGCCAAGAACACAGTCATTATGAACTTACCATAACCCCTTCAGCAGCATCCACGATTAGTACCGCGCCATCTGCAAGCCGTAGTGCAGCTGTCATCTCATCAGAGAAGTTAACGTGCCCCGGAGTATCCATTATATTGCAAAGATAGGACTTAGCATTGCTATCTTCTAGCACAAGGGACATGGGCACAGCCTTGATGGATATCTGCCTCTCCTGCTCATCGATCCTAGTATCAGTGTACCTCATGTGCCGTTCCCTCTCCGTATCAAATGTCGAAATCCCATGTGTTTGTTCGACAAGCATGTCCATAAACACGGTCTTCCCGTGTTGGAGATGACCAACAAGCGCAACATTACGGACAAGAGCGGGGTTGGAGGCAAGACCGAGAAGAAACTCGGTCGATACATAAGTGGAAGACTCCTTGGCGCTGACCTCAAACTTGATGGTACGAACAGGCTTGATTATAGGCTGCTCAAGGGGCTGCTCGTCCTCATCCATCACGAGGGTTTCGACACCGTCTCCATAGACCTCCTCGGCTGTGGGGTAGTACTTCTTGTCCTCCGCAAGAACTATTTGCGAAGTGGAAGGATCGGTATCCATATCATCGGTTCCGCCTGCAGTGGAGGTAATCCAACCATTGGCAGCAGAGATGGGTGAGCCACCGTCATCGTCGGAATGAAAAGATTCGCCGCCGGGAGACTTGTCGGCGGCATCGTTAGAGTCTTCATCACCGTCGGAGTCTCGATCAGATTCGATCTCGGGGCCGATGTAGTTGCCGAACTCGTCGTACAAGTTGTCGTCCATTGGGAGCTAGGGTTTTCTGGGGAGGAAAAGGAGAAGAAGATTTAAGAGGGTTTTGGTGCAGAAACAGTGAGGAGGCAATGCCCGTGTTTACAGGTCCCCTTGACTTCTTTTATTTTAGAAATTATCTAAGAAGTTATGTGGAAAATAAATCAACTAATTAATTAATTAATTAAAATTTATTCTTATAAGTTAAAACTAAGGGTCTTTTGGGATAGTTGCAGTTTAATAATAATTTCTTGTGCAAAAAATTGCTATGGATAAATTAATTGTTTGTTTGTTTTCTCCAATTTGAAAATAATTATGTTGCAGTTGTTTCTGGACAAATTATTATTTTGCATATTTGTAGTAATGTTATTTGTAACAAAAATATTCATATTAGTATATTTCATATTTAAAAATTTTGGATAAATTGATTGTTTGTTTGTTTTCTACAGTTTGAAAATGATTGTGTTGCAGTTGTTTCTGGACAAATTATTATTTCGCATATTTATAGTAATGTTATTTGTAATAAAAATATTCATATTAGTATATTTCATATTTAAAAACAAATATTAAGTGCAGAACATTACAAAACAAAGATAGATATCTCACTAAATAGTGGGTAACTTGACTACTAAAATTTAAAAAATGACAATTAAATTTATTCATGAAATCTACTCTCAAATGTGTTTATCAAATTATCTATAAAGATCTATAAAACCAACTAGCAAATGGCAATGATAGAGTTAAGCCTAAATCGAAAAAGTCAAGCCACACAAAAGTGAAATTTTTTCATGAATTTCTCCCTCAAATGCTTTCATCAATTTTTCATAAAATCCACAAAACAAACTCACAAAAGACAATAAAAAAGCTAATCCATAAATCGAAAAAAAAATAAAGCCAAAAAAAGTAAAAAATTATCATGAATTTTTCTCTCAAATGTTTTTATCAATTTCTCTATAGAATTCATAAAACCAACTGACAAAAGGTAATCACTTGGCTAAGCCATAAACAGAAAAAAAAAAAAACAAAACCAAAAAAGGAAAAAAAATCATGAATTTCTCTCATAAGCTTTAATCAATATATCCATAGAATCTGAAAAAAACCAAGCCATCACAGAGGACGGCATAAACAAAAAAAAGCAAGCCACAAACGACAAAAGACTTCATGAACTTCTCTCTAAAATCTTCTCAAATCTTTTCATTAATTTACTTACAAGAACTGCAAAAAAAACAGGCGACAAGAGGCACTCACAGAGCTAAGTCATAAACCGCAAAAAACTAAGCCACAAACAACAATCACAGCCATAAGCACATAGAACGATTCATAAAAACCAAGCTACTGCAGGAAAAGCAAAAAACCACATATCTCGCAGAAAAGAAGTAAGACAAGGGGAAATAAAGGGATAAGAAATACCAGATGATGGAAGTGAAGATCGTCTTGGAACTGGTGAGAAGAAAGAAAAGAGATGAGAGTGTCATAGGAGACTGTTGATCGAATTTAAAAGAGGAGAAAGGAGCTAGGACACGGATGCACCAAACACAACAAAGAAGAAACCAAGGGCACGCGGAGGAAATCGAGGGTACGCAATCAAAGCCCGAGCAGTGGGGCTAACCAGCGGCCTACGTTATATAAGATTATCTCATACCGCTACTGCAACACAGTTTCCAAACAATAGTTTCTGCATTTTAGTGTTGCCTCAAAGGAACGCTAAATATTTGTGCGGGCCCATCTTTATAAAAATAGTTTATTAGAAATTTAAATCAATTTTGAAAGATAAATGGTTGTGTACATATAACAATTTTATGGAAGATTAACATCCAAACCACCCAATTCTTATATAATTATGTCTAAACTTCAATATTACATATCTGTCATCGTGCTCATACATGAAAATGTATATAAATATTAAGAAAAAGGGACAATTGCATATAAACCACCCCAAACTTATTATTTAAATATTAACCTCCCGCTATGATTCATTTTTCAAATTTTTGCTTGAATATTAAAATTCATGGTAAAAACTCTACCCATATTTTTCATTTTTATCAAATTCTTAATAATTTAATTGTGGCGCACGCAAATATATCTGCTCGGTAGTTAAAAAAAGTCACCAAATTGATTAATTTGTAAATATCAATGTTTCGAGTGGTTTTTATGTAATTTTTCTAAAAGAAATTAGGTGTTGTACAAATATAATACATAAGATTTTGGTGGTAAGTAATGCCCCCAATTTTATTCTAAAGCCCAAAGAAATTTAAGAGATGGTTAACTCTGGGTCTGGTTGGGGCAACTACAACTTATTAATAAAGTGCTGATAAACAGTTGATCCAAACTGATCAGCAACTGATTCGGATAAGCTGATTGGTTGTTTGGGTTGTTGTTGGAAAACAATTGTTTTGCAGTTGTTTCTGGATAAATGATCATTATGTCATCTACAATAATGATTTACTGACGTTTGCAACAGAACTGTCATAAATCATAACAATATATTTGATACTTAAGAAACGAAAAATTACTTCAAAATAATACAAAAATATGATACACACCTCACTTAACATTGAGTAAAAAGATTGCTAAAAAAAACAAAACTATTAAAATTAAAATTAAAAATATGATAATATTAGTTTTAAAATTCAGACGACGTATGTCACAAGCTACGTAGTCCTCCAGGGAACACAGCCACTACCCAAAACCACCACAACCACAGCCACCAAAACATTATTGTCCACAAATCAAACACATTTTTTCATCCAAGACATCCATCACACACACAAATATCACAAACTTCTCACATCACAATGGAAATGAGAAAGCCAAAAATCGCACAAAAAAGACATTCCATCGAAAATAACTAGAAGAATTTTACTTACAGAACACCACAATCAGGGATCGGACGAAAGAGGTGGATGAGAAAGGCAACGATCGAGGGAGACGTGTGAGAGGGAGAGAAGCGTGAGAGTGGTCGAAAGTTGTATCTAGGGCAGAGGAGACACACAAGCAATCAAAAGAGGCGCGGGTTGAGGGTACAGGATGAGGTCAACGCGTAAAGAAATATTCTCCGAACATTTAATAAAAAAATTTTGCGACTTATCGTGAAACGCAGCAAAGACGCTGAAAACCAAACACCTCCGTTTGGGTTTTCAAAACGCATTGCAGCCAATAAACTGCGCCAAACTGACCCTATGTTGCATGCTCACTTTCAAAATTATCTACTTATTAAGGGTTTTTCTAGAAAAATATTCAACTAATAAGAGGAAGTTATGTATAAATATATAATTTAAAGAGCGTATTATCTTTTTTTCCTTTTAAGAAGACAATAAACACACCAATGAAAAATAATTAAATATGCATATTAATCATTGTGACCTTTAGTTAAGAGTAGCATGCAAGATACATAGGGCTGTGAATTTAGATTAATGATCGTTAATCATTCGAAAATTAATTTGAATCTCAGCTCATATTGAAATAAACGAACCAAGCAATAAGTCAAAATTTTGGATAAAATTTTCTTAGAGTCAATTTTGAGTCATACATGTATTCGCTCGAATTATTTTTTATTTATAAAAATTATATATAATGTTAAATAAAATCAAATATAACGATCTGCGAGCCGATTTCAAGCTGAAATAAATCCAAATATCTCAAATTTGAGGCAATTCATTTCAAATTTGTGTTGGATCAAGCTCAGCTTAATTTCGATCCAAGCTGGCTCAAAATTGAATATAACAAATTACAAGCCAATTTCAATCTAAACTGAACAATGAGCCGATCTTGAGCTAGCCTGGCTCGAAAATGGTTCATTAATCACAGTAAACATTCATAATAGGTATTGCTCCGTAAACAATAACTTTTATATATGACGTGCAGCATAATAATTGTTTTCATATCTTGGCATGTAATAACGCGATGATAGTTGACACGAAATTGATATAACCTTCTGTTGAATCATGATTTATCTTTTAGAATACACCTCAAGTAATAGCACCTAAATAAGTGAGAAAAGACAGAAACAAAGAGAAAATATTGTGCAAGATGAACAAAAGACTCTTGATAAACCTACATTTTTACCTTCACTTCAATTGGGGCGTTCCAAGTTTTTATTCTTATTAATTTACCCTTATTTGATTAAGGGTGTTAGACATCGATTTTACCCTCCGACACATTTTTCTAATTATAACTAATTCTGATATCTTTTTATATCTATAACTATAACTGATACTTACACATTTCATATTCATAAGTGACATTAACACATTTTTGTTTCAGTAAATGATTTTGATACCCTTCTGTGAGTCCAAGTCTCCCGATCAGCCCCCTTAAACCGGTTGACTTTATTAAATTTTTAAGTCGGATGTTTCATATGGATTCCGATCGGCCTTGGCTCCAAGAAACTGAGTGTCTCCTAAAGTGCAAACCGGACGACCGTGAGGCGATCAATACGAGTACATTTGGCCTGGGTTTTGGCCTGGGTGGAACATTAGTAGTAGGGTCGCCGTTCAACCAATCAGCCTATCTCCGATCAACTGACCATCCCAAACCAATTGGCTTCATGCGTCCTTATAATTTCCCATCATATTATTTAATTTCGTCGTTTCCCCTAGAACATTCGATGGTCTCAAAATTCGTGCTCACGATTTCCCTTCATGCACCTTCCAAACAAGGTAACATCATATCATGTGTCATTGCGTTGCAAGCATTTTAATATGATAAACAAATCAATCATGACGTAATATGCCATAGCTTTTACATATTCAAAAGAGTCATTTACATACACAAACACCTAAATGTTGTTTTTTACATTTATACCACCCAAATCATTTATATCACAACACAAATACAATCATTTTAACCTTTAAAAAATTAAAATACACATTTTTACGCATTGGTAAGACGGTATGTATGTAAAAAATTGAAAGTAATGTATGTATGTAAAGCTTCCTTTAAGAAATTTAACAACTACATTTGTTAAAAAATTGAAGTATTTACAAACTATCAAGTTGCATAAAAATAAGGAAGATTTACAAATAAACCACTCGATTCCAATTTATTTACATATCTAACACATAAACTTCAATTTTTACTATAAACCACTCGATTCCAATTTATTTACCTATCTAACACATAAACTTCAATTTTTACATACATACCAACTTACCCGTGCATGAAAAATTTATCTTTCACTTTTTAAGAATTAAAATGGTGATATTTTTGACGTGCTATGGAAATTTTGGATGGTCTAAATGTAAAAGATAAAGCATAAGATATATAAATACATACAGGAATTGGGAGGTAAGTATGTAAATGCCCCCCAAAAAATAATTACAGAAGCTTTCCATTAGCAAATTACATAAGCCATCAATACTTGAACAGTAAATTTCTGAGAATCAGGGTAAAAATGCAAATGACACTTGACCCATTTGGGACGACCGCAACTAGGGCCGTCAATTTGGCTCGTTGTTCGTGAACAGCTCGTGTTCGGCTCGTTAAGTAGCTCGCGTTCGGCTCGTTCGTTAAGCCTAACGAGCCGAACACGAATAAATTTTTAAGCTCGAAATGTAAACAAGCCGAACACGTACAACAATTTGTTCGCTCGTGTTCGGATCGAAATGACTCGAAAAAAAATTATATAACTTTTTATATAACAATATATTAAATATATTATTTATATAATAATATATTATATATATTTATATCTAAATTTAAATCATAACAACTCATGTGACAATGTGGTTAGTGTCTTTTTTTGTATATATTTGATCCAGGTTCGAATCCCACACTTTACATCTATTTTTCCCAATTTTAGTTTAACGAACTAATTTCAAGCCGAACAAGAACACGAATATTTAAATCGAGCTGAACACAAACACACTGTTCACGAGCCTATCTCGAACACGAGCTGATTTCGAACACGAGCCGATCTTGAACACGAGCTATTTCGAACGAGCCGAACAGGAGCCAAGCCTGAGCTCTCTCAAGCTCGGCTCGTTTACAGCCCTAACCGCAACATTGTGTAAAATAAATTGCCAAATTATTGCAAGAAAAGTATAATTTTTGAAAGCTGATATAGGATTCATAAATTTACAGACATACCATAAAATTCTCATGCATTTACACATCAAACATCTAAACAAAATATTCAAATCTTCAATCTTACATTAAAAATACAACAATCACTTGCTCTTTAAAAGGCGCCACAATATTATAAATATGAATATGAAAATTTAGAGGTTAGATATATCAATACATGAGAATTGTCGGGTCTACATGTAAATACTCCTAAATTTTATATATGACAAGGAAAGAACCTCAAATGATGCTTGGTCTGTTATAGATAACTGCAACATGCACGAAAACTTTGATTGTGGGAAATTATTTCCCGCTGCAAATTTCAAAAAAGCAACGATAAAATTATAGCGAAACAAAACTATGACGGCGATTTGAAAGATTGACCGATGAAAGCCGGAGTGCGAGACGAAACAATCTTCGCTCGGTGCAACAGCTTACGATCTCATGCCGGATATTGACATTCGAGTTTCTTGAGTATGTAGTTGGTGACTTCCCAATCGAAACCGCGATATTGGAGCCACCTTACAATCCTAGCCCTCCGATTGTCGACGGCGGTGTTCTGATTTCTCAGCCATTGTTTTGAGGCCTGAAGAAGAAGATGGTCCATTGAAAGCTTGCTCATACTATGCTGCATGTTCTGGTCATTGCATTCAGAATCTTCCTCATCAAACACCTGCTTTATTGCTCTCTCTGTTTCAGTTTGGCCCACACCTTTCTGAAGTAAAGCCTATTGTTGAAAATCATACAGATTGGGTTTATGGTAGCAATAGGATACTTACATAAACAGCACACAATTCTTATGTATTTACATATCTCACACCTAAACTTTTATTACTCACACCTAAACTTTTATATTTACACACTTTGCACTCAAATCTTTAATATCACATCAAAAATAGCACTTGTAACTTGTTAAAAGTTAAATACACCTTTTCATGCATAGGAGTAAAGCACCAAAGTGATATGTATGTAAATATGAAAGTTTAGGCCTCAAATCTTATGTATTTACATATCTAACATCTAAATTTAATTTTTACATATGTACCAACTTAGCGGTACATGAAAAGGTATATTTCACTTTTCAAAAATTTAAACGGAGGTATTTTCCAGATTTGGGTGGTATAAATGTAGAAAAGCAAAATTTAGCTGTTGATGTGTAAATGCATTGGAAATAGGTGGCATATATGTAAATGCCCAGAAAAAAATATTACAAAAAAAATAAATCATGATGTAAACTGTGAAGTTATATATTACCTCAGCATTCTATGTCTAGTTATTTATTTATTTATTTATTTATTTATTTTGACTCTCTTAATCATCAATCCAAAAGATTTCAAATTTGCATTATCCATTTGAAAACTTAGAGACTTTCAACTGATGGGGCATTTACATACATACCACTCAATTCCTATTTATTTACATATTTAACACCTAAACTTTGATTTTTATGATTTTTACATTTATACAACATTTTTACATTTATACAACCCAAATCCTTCATATCAAATAAAAAATACCACTATTTTTAACCTTTCCAAGGTGAAATACACCTTTTAGTGCATAGGTAAGGTGGTATGTATGAAGAATTGAAGTTTAGGTGTTAGATTTGTAAGTATAAGAGAATTGAGTGGTATGGATGTAAATCTTCCAATTATTCATATAAGTTAACATTTGAAAACTTTAATAAATCACTTCTGCAGAGATCTTTTATGCTCCTGGGAAGCATTAAATGTTTAAGTATTATAATATGTTTGTTCTTTTTTGTTATTAAATAGAAGGGGCAAATACATACATAGCACCCGAAACATTGCTATTTACAAATCTACCACCCTCTTTCATCCATTTTTCAAATTCCCACTCAAATATCAAAATTCATGACAAAACCCCAACCAATATTTTTCATTTTTATCAAATTCTCAATGGTTTAATCGTGGCACCCATAAATACATTAGTTCGGTAGTTCAAAAATATCACCTGAGTGCTAGATTATGTAAATAGCAATGTTACGCGTGCTATGTATGTAGGCATCCAAAAAACTATCAAAATAGCATATTGATTCTTTACAATGCCCCATAGTCTATAAAAGTGTCAATTTAGTCCGTGTATTTTTTTTAATACGAGTTGAAATAGCGGACTAACCAAATTTAAAGACTCTGAAGACTAATTTGACACTTCTCTGTGATATAAACTTTGAGATTAAAAAAGCCCCTTGTAAACACTCATACGACTATTTTAATACTTTATTCTGCATTAAATGTTGCATTTCTTGTATCCGTGTTTTATATTTTCAAAAATTATCAAAATTGTCTCTAAGCATCAAGGCATGCAATGTATCAAATTGTAAGTTACTGATGGCTTAACTTAAATGATGAATTCAAACCATCACGATTTGCACATGAATCAAAATAATGAGAAAAAGAAGGAAATTACTAATTTAAATAGTAAGATAGCACTCACTTGCCTTATCCTTCTTGGACCCCAAGTCGAGGAAAGCCATCGCGAACGGGTGAATGATTCCGCATATATGCTATCATTTAGTAACCCCCTATCATGATTAATTAGATTTTAAATTCATGGCACAGTTATATTAAAATTAGTAACTTGAGCGAAAAAGAAATTTAAGATCTTATTTCAATATGATATAGGAGTTAAAATTTTGAAAAAGAAAAATTGTAAAAATGAGAAGTGTTGAGCATATATCATACCATGATGACTTATAGTAAATTAACTATTTTTCTAAATACAAACATGCGGAATATTTAACTTTTCAGATATTGTATGCAGAAATGCTAGTTTTTTTTTGTCAAACATGGCAAAATCGCAAAGTCAAGCTGCTATTATATATTCATGGCGTGTACCTCAGCCAGTTGGTTGGCATCCTTGGTGTAAGCCTTAAGAAGAGTAGTACTCAAATTGTTAGGAACATTAGGAGTGACTGGAGGCTCGTATAATAGCCTCTGGCCATTCCTTTTGGGGGGAAATCTGATTTATTGGAAATAAAGACACTATTATTCTTAAAAAATGAAAGAAAAGAGAATGCTTGCTCCATTAACAGTGTATTAAGAACACAATTCAACACTAAACCCAAAAGATTAAAGGTTGGGTGCTTCATTAAGAGTTCATTATGGTGCTAATTCAACCCCACCCCCAAAGTCAACATAACGTTGACCAAAATAAAATTCTTAATGCAGGAACATACCTAGACTTGAAATCAGATACAACGAATTCTATAATGTCAGAAGGATACTTCTTTCCTCGTAGTTTCTTTCGCAGCTCAATTGCAGTCATCGCTCTGCAAAGATGTTAAACATTTCAAAGAAATACAAACATTTTCCAAGTCATAGTTTCAAATTATTTCTCAAAATCCATAGGGAAAGATGCAATTTGGAAGCATTTACATTACTTCCAGTGATTTTTAAATTTGCAATTTTCATAGTCTGTGGAGAGCATGACAGCAGTCGTATATTGAAAAAAGGAAAAATTACATACCTAGCACTCAATTCTTACATATTTACGTATCTCACACCTAAACTTCCATATTTACACACACAACACTTTTGTACTTTAAACTAATGCATGACAAGGTGTATTTCGCTTTAAGAAAGTGATAATAGTGATATTTTTTATGTGATATTAAGAATTTGAGTGCTGTGTAAATATGGAAATTTAGGTGTGAGACATGTAAATACAGAGGAATTGTGTGCTGCGTATGTAAATGCCCAATAAAACATTTTTAAAAGCTTGATCCGGTTCAACCCAGCAATGAAAGTAGCCAAGGCAATCTAACCTTGCTGCAAGTAGACCCACCGCCACCTCTTCAATTTCTTCTCTAGTTTTTCGGAATCCATCGCCATTAACCTTTGAGATTTTATTCAGTTCATCCTTGTTCTCATAATCAGAATCATACAGCCCCCGTACTGGCCCATTGGATTCTTCAATTCCTGAACATCCTCCAATCTGCTCAAAGATATTGTTTTGGCTCGCTGCATGAAAGCCATATACATTAGAATCATTTAATATAAAAAGAAAAAAATAAATAAATAAATTGATTAAGAACCAAGAGTACATTTTATCTGAATCATTTACTATCAAAGAGGAATCAGATAACTGATTAGGAGCAAAGATGCAACAATGGCAAAACTTACTTTCAATCCAAAAGCTTTAAGCTTATAGATGATGGCCGACCACTTCGTATTACTATACTAAAATATTTTTCAATTATTTAATATGGGACTAAACTCAATGTCAACTCAACCCTGGAGCTTGAAATTAATCAAAACGGGAACGGCAATCGAATGGTAAAAGTAGACATTACTAATAGTAACAATAGCCCACAATAATATTCAACTATAAAAGGATCACTAATCCACAAAATCTGAATAAACATATAATAAAATACATAAGATCATCCAGCTTAGACAGTAATACAAATAAAAGGTAATTAACATAAAATCTAACAATTTATTATCTATTTCCAACGGTTTCTCTAATTTTGTAAACAAATTCACTCTTATCAATCATATCACAATAATATTCACATGGCATAAATAAATATCATCTTAGAAAATATATAAGATCATCGAGCTTGAAGCTTACAAAAATAAAACTGAATAAAAATAAAATTCAACAATTTACTACATTTCCTCTCCTCTTGTAAACAAATTCCCTTTTACCAGTCATATCAATTTAGCAATTCGTTTTCTTGAAAGTGCAGTTAAATAACAAGTGAAGTTTACAACAAAAAGTTAATAATGATTATTTTATTATGCACTAAATTATTATATAAATGCTTAACATGAATGTTCAAAAAAATATGTAGATCAATCTATAAAATAAGCTTTACATTTTTTTATATAAATTTTACAAAATCACCTTAATCAACTAAATTTTCATCCTCTTAATCAATTATACTTTTCTATTTTCTTTTTCTTTAAGAAATCATCTTAGGAGCACCATGAAAAATTTGTACTAATAAATGTATAAATATTTTCATTTTCTTTATTGTGCACAGGTATAATAGCATCTCCAACTAGAACCATAATAAAATTACTCTTGATAGACTTGAGAATATATTTTACAATTATAAATACTTAATTCCTTTGAATCATTAAATCAATTTATTTTTCATTTAATATAATAAAAAAGGATAAAGAATTGACTTATCTTTCTTTAATTATAAAAGTATTTTTAATGTTCACGAATAAATAAAAATTTTCTAAAATAGAAAAATAAATTTAATGCAAATAAAATAGTAATTACTCACATTAATCTTTATAAGACCACTTTATCAGTTTATTCCTCCACTTGATCACTGCATTGATCACCTATCAATCTATAATTATAATTCAATCAAGTCTAAAATAATTTTCACATACATATTAATTTAAATATCTAATTATTTTCTAAATATAACATATAGAAGTATGACTTACCTTACTTTCCTCTAACAAAGCCAACAATTCCTCGGCATTGCCTATTTTCTTCATGTGTAAATTCCTAATATTGATTTCAAATAAATCTAGCATTAATGGTTAATGAAGTTTTAAATTAAATTAATTGTCTCTAAGATAAAATTTATAACCCTAACCTTCACATTTCTTCCTTCTTCCTCATGCTTGAAATCCACAATTCCACGTTACTTATCTTACTATCAATTCTTCTTCCATCTTTATTTCTATAATAACTCAAAATGATCTCATACTAATAATTTAATAAACATTAAATTTAAAATTTTAACTTCACTCACCTTAATTTTTTTTTATTTTCTCCACTGTCATCAACCTCCTCATTTCAATCCAATTATTCTTCGACTTTTGCTCTCTTAAATAGACTCAATTCAATTATTCCCTACATGCAACCACCCCTCGGCCTCCCCCCTTCTCCCACAAGCACGGTGATATAAAAGTAACCAAAATCGCAGTGAATTAAAAATATTATTGCAAACATACAGGGAAACTACAACAAAAGGGTTTTTGGAACAGGAATAAATGACAAAAAACAAGCAATACCCTAGGGTAAGGACGGCGGTGTTGGACGGCGGTTCTATAGTAGGTAGAGGGACTAGTTGGAGGCTTCAGGCGCAGCAGAAAGATGGAATGGCGTGGCGGCAATACTTGAAGGTAGGAATGAGGAGGCAGCAACAGTAGTGTCAAAGTTTTGAGAAAAATAGGTTGAATCCTAAATAAGTTCGATCTTTTTCCCTTTGCTTTCATTCCATTAAATAATAATCTTACAATTTATTTTAGTTACAAAATATTTTGTAGAATCTATTTTAGGTAACTTAATAATACATATTTCAAATCTAAATATTCAGCTAAAAGAGAAATAAATTAGAATAAAGATATTGAAAATAATTTAAATAAGGAAGCTCTTAATTATAGAAAACTCCTAATTTAGTTGTCTGATTTTCGTCCTTCCTGATTGACATCTCCCCTCAAATTGATGTTGACTGATCAGAAAGCATCAATTTGCCAACAATAAACTGATAACACTGTCGGGACCAAAAATCCTCAATCTGTGAATGTTGAAGCCGAGAATCCCGAAGCCTCAGACACTCCTGAACCATAACATGATTTGAGCAAATAAAAGCAAGAAACCCTTTATCATTGTCGTCTAGAAATTCAAATCATAGCCACAAAAAGGATCTGCTTTCAATTACACGATCCAAATGCTCCTCATCATAGCCCACAAATAGGATCCAGTTACACGATCCAGATGATATTGCTCATAGCCTACAAGTAGGACCCGCGTCATGATTCAAATGCTACCGATCATAGCACACAAATAAGATCAATTTTCACTATCCATATGCTATTAATCATAGCCAGCAAGTAGAATCCGCGTCCTAATTTAAATGCTACTGATCATAGCCCACAAGTAGGATTCGCGTCCTGTTATACAATCCAAATGTTATTGATTCTTCCTGCGACGACGAGGACGATTTGTTCCTTGATCTTCACTCCAAAAGTGTTGAAGTCAAGATGTCAAAGTCGTAGGTCTGGGAAGGAGAGGACCAGAGCTCTAAGGCCGGCCCGAGGAAGGGGTCTCCAGAAGAGCAAGAGCTGGGAAGGTCAGCGACAGTCCATTCGCCGGCGAGGAGCGCCATTTGGCGAGCCCAGGCACGAGAGGGAGAGGGCGTAGTCGTAGTCAAAGATCGGAGGACGACACAACCGAAGCGAACGAAGAACGAAGCAGCCCGGGACTAAGCAGTAGATAGAGAATCAAAGGCGGACAAAGCAGTCGCAGCTGACAAAAATTCTTAGATGGGCAAATCAAGGCAAAGAAATAGTTCCTCCCTTCCCGCAAGAAGGCCGGTGGGAAGGGATCCTTGACAATTCTCCAATAACTACCGGTGGTTAGGGCAAAATTTTGGCTATGATACCATGTCAAAGTTTTGAAAAAAATAGGTTGAATCCTGAATAGGCTCGATCATTTTCCCTTTGTCTTCCTTCCATTAAATAATAATCTTACAATCTATTTTAGGTACAAAATATTATGTATAATCTATTTTAGGTAACTTAATAATATATATTCCTAATCTAAATATTCAACTAAAAGAGAAATAAATCAGAATAAAGATATTGAAAATAATTTAAATAAGGAAACTCTTAATTATAGAAAACTCCTCATTTAGCTGTCTGATTTCCGTCCTTCCTGATGGACAAGTAAGCGGGCAAGGGAAAAGGTGGCAGCAACTGGCTGAGAGGTTTGGAAGAGCAGCGAGCAACAAGTTACGGAGGATGGGGAGGTCGAGGACAATCACAATATTGGAATGAGATACAACAGAGCACCAATCGTCCTCAGATACAACCTTGAGAGAAAAAATTGAGGGCGTAGATGGCTGTCTTGACAGAAAAACACAACAAAAACTAACCCTAAACAAAGAAAATAACATAATTATAATAGTAGTTAACTAGAAGGGGGAAGACCTCCCCTTGGGCAACAACACTAAACCAAAAAAAGGTTTTCTGAACCCCTTATCACCTTGGTTGAATTGATTCACCCTTGCAAAGTCGATTCACCCCCTCCCCCTAAACCCCGCATCAGTCACCAGTGTTGGGGAAGCTTCGACCACATTCTTCGAAGATATAGTCTGCACGCTGCGGTGACGGAGTTGTTGTAATCAATTGGGGCTGAAGGATCTTCAGCTGCAGCCCTAATAGCACCTAGATCCCACTGTTGGCGGCACTGTCTCCCAACATTTCAAAGAAGTTTTCTCCACTTGCGAGCATATATTTATATTGGTCCAAACTTCTGGGGGCACACTACTAAACTAAACTAGAACTTTGTGTCATACATCATCTGTTGAATTCTCCCAAGATAATCCAAGTTTGACTCCACTAGAGCTGAAGTGAGAGCAACCTGAACCTCCCGGAACAGTGGTAGCCATGGAAGTAAAGTTTCGATCATAATGTCCCGAAATGCTCTCTGTTGTAGTTGTCTCGTCTGGAATCGGTGTCTTGGTCTTATCATCCTCTATCTTCATCAAAATTAATCTCATTGATGCTTCTCGGCTGACAAGGGACCCTGTGCTCTTGAACTTCATAGAGAGTAGAAGAATGATACGCTTACCATCTTCGGTGAAAGAGTAGATGTTCTTGTACCCATCATGTCGAGCCATATGTTCATACTGTCAGGGTCACTTTAATAAAAGATAGCAGGCGTCTATGAGCAGGTCACGCCATACATGATCTTGCAATTGGCTTCCAATTAAAAACTTTACGAGACATCTTTATCAATGCTGACAATATTCTTCTTCAACCAAGTTAAAGAATACAGTTGGAAATGTATCTGAGTCGTGAGTCTCAATTTCTCTGCCATCTATGTAGACACTGCATTCTTGTTGTTCCCTCCATCAATGATAAGACTGCATACCCTTTTATTCACAATACAACATGTGAAGAATATATTGTGACAAAACTACTGTGGTTCCCCCATATCCTCAGTTTATAGGACCCGTCAAATCACAAACATCTTGTCCTCTTATGGTGGAAGATTTCTGATGAAAGATGATAGACCTCACGTTGCTCTTCAGCTGCCTTCTTATCGCTAACCTCCTCCACTGCACTACTCGGTAGAAGACACAACTCAACTCGTAGAGTGGCTAGATGCAATGTGCCCAAATCCATGACATTTGAAACATTTTCGAGCACAGACTTCAGTAGGTGTGCTACTCTTCTAAAGCTTCTTCTTAATTGGGGTGGCTCTATCCTTATATGAATCATTTTTCTCAACTCCCTGAAACGTACACCTGTTGACTTCTCTAACTGCAAAGGTTGCATGAATGATGGCAGTTGCCAGCTAGGTTTCTGTTGTTTCTCCACTTTCAGGGCTAAGGTCTGAATATCTCCCAGTGATCAATAAGACTACAGCTGCATTACATTGTTGATAGCAAACTTCAGCCCCCCAGATATCGGGCTATGGAATGTTCCTCTAATTCAACCAGCTCATACTTCATCTGCAACTAGTCAAACTGCATTGTGAACTCATCCACCGATAGGTCTCTCTGTTGTAGATAGTGAAGTCTTAGAAATATATCATTGCGGTAATGACGAGGTAGGTATTATATTTATATCTTCTTCTTCATCTTCTCTTATCTATTAATCTTGTCAATATATTCTCTTTCTCTGTCTCTACAAGTTTTTCAACCACAATGAGACGCTCTTTCTTAATTTGTTAGATGTGAGCTTCACCCTAAATGTCTGTACTCAAAAATCCCCTCAGCTAACTGTAGTTATTCAATGAAGTCGTCTGAATCCATATCTCCATCGAACTTCGGTAGATCCACTTTGACACCAAAATCCATGTGTCCTCCACATATAGTCTCCTCTATCGACCTCCTCTAATATTGAATTCTAAAGTGTGGTGGTATGTCTTTCTCATCACTGAAGTCATCCCTATGAAATGGATTCAGATCCTCGGCCATTTCTCCCCATTCGGCTCTCCATATCACCATCAAGAATAATCTCCTTATGGGTTCCATCATGAATCCCCGCAAGCCTCTGTTGAAGATAATGAAGCTCTCGTTTTATCTCTTCCCGGTTAGGCTCATGCTTGTATCTCCTTGGTGGCGTATTTGGTGGTAGAAAAAAAAATTGATAGAAATCGTTTGAGAAAGGCGGATGCTAGGAAACACTAGAATATGATTGAGGTTAGTCAAGCTTTAATATCAATTGATGTCGGAGGTAACCAAAATCACAGTAAATTAAAAATATTATTGTAGAAATACCGGAAAACTATAACAAAAGGGTTCCTGGGATAGGAATAAATGACCACAAATACAAACAACACTCTAGAGTGAGGATGACGGTGTTGGGTGGCGGTTAGACAGTAGATAGAAGGTTTGGTTTGAGGTTGTGGGCACAGTAGAAGGCTGGAATGGCGTGGTGGCGATTCTGGAAGGCACGAAAGAGGGGGTGGCAGTAGCAGGATGGCAAGGAAAAGGGAGGAGCAACTGGCTGGGAGGCTCGCAAGCTGGGAGGGAGTTAAGGTATTACAGCAACAGGTGGGGTATTGTATGGGTTGCGGTAGCAACAGTAAGGGGGATTGGGGTTGGCGGCAGGGAAAACAAGGGAAGGGAAAGCGCGTGGATGGAAGAGCAGTGAGTGCAAGTGGCGAAGGATGGAAAAGTCGGGATTAATCACCACCTCGAAACAACATACAAACCAGAGCACCACTCGTCCCCAAATACAACCCTAAGAGGAAAAACTGAGGACGCAGAGGGTTGTCCTAATAGAAAACCACAACAAAAACTAACCCTAAACAAATAAAATGACATATTTATAATGGTAGGTAACTAGGAGGGAGAAGACACTCACTCCCCTTAGGTAGGGCCGTCAAAAAAGATTGTTGTTTGCGAACAGCTCGTGTTCGGTTAGTTCATTAAGTAAACGAGCCGAACACGAACAACTCTATGTTAGCTCGTGTTCGGCTCGTTTTAGTTCGAAATAAAAAAAATTATATAATTATTTATATAATAATGTATTACATAGCATCTCGTGTGATAATATGGTTAGTATCTTTTTTTGCATACATTTGATCCAGATTCGAATCAAACATTTTACATCTATTTTTTTAATTTAATTTTAATGAGCCAATTTCGAGCCGAACACCAACACTTAACATCTATTTTTTTCAATTTAAATTTAACAAGCAAATTTCAAGCCGAACACGAAGATTTCGAACAATAGCCGATTTCGAACACGAGCAGTTTCAAACGAGCCGAACACGAGCAAAACCTGAGCTCACTCAAGCTCGACTCGTTTACAGCCCTACCCTTGGGCGACAACCCTAAACCGGAAAAGGGTTGGCCACTAACTAAACTGTCAAGATGATTTTCTACTCGAACCGACCTTGCCAATTAAAATTCTTATAATTTATTTATTTATTATTTTTCAGTTATTACACTCAAAGACTTGAATATGTTAACAATCTCTTCCTCACAAGAGGTGCCCTCAACATAGATCACGACCGTCCCTTAATGAAAGCTTTTCAACAACATCTAACTATCATGCAACATGGGCCCACTCAATCACACGAAAGCATCATGGGTGTTATCCACAAATCAATCTTCACTCAATCAAATATGTAAATATAAAAGTTTAGGTGTGAGATATGTTAATACATAAGAATTGTGTGCTACGTTACGTATATAAATTTCTTTTAAAAAATGCCTTAAAAGTAAAGGGGTGTAGTCAGTTAAATTCAAATTTGACATTAACTTACTCTAGAGCATGGGCTTACATGACGGAAGCCATAGAAGGCATCGACAAATTAGCAATCACAATCAGGTTGCATGAGTGGCTCTCTTCAGTAAGGAGTTGATGAAGGATATAGGACCCTAAGAGAAATCAATGGGATGATGGAAAGGTGGCAACACTTCGAAATGTTTAACAGCTTTAGTAGGAATGGGCTGCTAATATACAGGATGATCATTAAGCTTAAAGTTAAAATAATGAAAAATAGACAAAAGATAGGACAGATTTCAAACAGATAGGATGAATATGAAGACAAAATCATAGCGTTCATTAACTAGCAATTCAAAGGGACATAAAAATGGGTGATGTTTCATGCGTGGGCTCTAAACGTAATTCTAACCATAACAATAAATTTATCAACTACCAAGAAACGCATTTGCAATCATAAACTTATATCAAATACATCAACAAAGATTACAATCAAATTGTTATTGTTGGCCGATGCAAGTACAAATTATGAAACACACATTCTTCTTCGTTGACCATGAAGAAGTATGACTATTGAATCAAATGGTCCGATTCAACTTTGCTCAAGTCACTAGACCACACTTGCTCAAATAAGTAAATTGGATGAAGAGGAGGTTCATTTAGCCCAAATGAGGGAAGAAAGGGAAGAGCATTTTATTATTCTCTTAGTTAATTGGCAACAGAAAATAAAAGTTAAGTGAGGGGGTGTTGACCTCATTTTTGTGAGGTCTTTCCTTCTCCTCCTTAGAGCCTAGGTTCTAGCTCTAGAGATTCCTATGGACCATCTTAGAAAACTAGAATTGAGACTCACCCTTCTAGAAATTCCAGCCAATTCCTATTTTCCTTTGATGTCTAGCATCTTTGGCACAAGACCATCGTCTTATGAACGAGCGGTTATGGGCTATTTTGCGAAGATTCAAGGAAAATGTTCCAAATAGGACTTCAAGCCTTAGGAAAACATTCGTCACGACTTTTTCGTCACGTACACACACAAAGTAGACGAAGTTCACAAAATTGCGCGAAATCGGACTTCAGTTAAGCCCAAAGAACGGGTGAAAATGCGAACTTCTCCGAATGACCTCCGACGACAAATTGGACTGCACCAACGCGTCCGGGATACCAATTTTGGTAGGAAAGGAC
>NW_018164697.1:559229-573277 GCF_001263595.1 Phalaenopsis equestris | reverse complement strand
TTGCACAGTCTGACGTTGTGCAAACATAAGTCCTAAATCTTAAATAATTTGCAGGATTGAAATATCAAATAAACATCATTTCAAAGATATAAAGCCGAACAATAGGATAGTTGGGAGGTCACCGGGGGTTTTCCTAGATCTGTGATATCCCCTACTTTTCTTTTATTTGAATTCCTAAAATAATTGTTCCTATTTTGAGCCATTCCCATTTGACTTTCTTACGTCCAATCGTGAAAACCTAAACTTTGAAATCTTGAAAGCAAAACCACCTGATCTTAATCGAGAGTTTTCTTAAGTGATTTCGATCATTTAAGATATAATTAACTATAGGGCTTGCCTCTATAGGGAACCAGGAACCCAGATAAAATAAACCCTATCTAATCTTTATGTTAGATAGGGGAACTTGTTGGCCTTTTTATAAAAATATTTCGCAGACCAAACGGATGTCACAAATTGTTTAGTCTAGATGATTGAATCCCTATCACAAAGTAATATATTTATTCTTCGGGATAAGTGTATTGCTTGTAGTATTGTGTTAAATCATCTAAGCTATTTAAAATGTGAGACTCGTTTGGTCTCACTTATTTTAAAAATTAAAAAAAACGTTACTTCTTTAAAAATGTTAGATTTATATTTAAATTATTTTCAAAATCACAAAAATCATCACCGTTTCCAAACTACGAAAGTCAAGTTGAACAATAAAACGGCCGACAGGTGGCATTAATGAAAGGCTCATAAACTTTACTTTCCCTCCGCTTGTTTGAAGTCAAATTGGTTTAAGATCCCAAAACTTTTTGTTGGCTAGAAGGTTAGTTCACAAACGTTTATTTAATCATGCGGAATCCATATTTCTTGTGTGCACAATTCCTTGTGATTAAACCCATCTCTAGCACAATTTAGAGAAAATTTTAATTAGGAACATTAATTGTGCTTAAAAAGGAGATTCCAATCTATTAAAGATAGAGCACTAAAATTCTCACAATCCTAAGAGACTGAAATGGCAATATTGTAAAGCATGCCTCCAAAGAGGAATCTAGAGTTCCTCCTATGATGATATATAATATCTAGTACATGGATGCTAAATCTTTTTCTATAAGGTGGTTATTGCAAAAAGTACATAAGCCTCCTATGTATAAGAAGCCAAATACATGAGCATAAATCAAGCAATTCATGAAATAATACACCAGAAAAAAATGTCTTTTGCATGCCAGAAACTTTGCAAGGTTCAGCACGTAATTTGTTTGATTCAGACTATGATAAAGTAATGCAAAATTATACTAAAAAATCTGGAATAACTCACACGACAAATGCATGCAGACTTAACATAGTTTGACAGAAAAATAAAGTGTATCACGAACTCACTAAAATTTACTATGTATTATGTTGCACTGAAAGAAATTGTTACCTTCTGAACTTCGCTGGTGATTTAGCCTGATATTCAGCATGATAATAATACTGAAAACGTTATAAATCAGTAAATACAGTCCATATTACATTTTCATCTCTACTTGCAACTAAATGAATCTTTTCTTTTCTTTTTTTCTTTTGAGGAAAAATTAATGTAAATGCATGAGAATTTGTTGCGGGAACTCACACGTTTCGTCATGAAAAAGACTATTTGGAAGCCGTCTGCCATCAAAATTCGCCAATCCAGAAGTAGGGTTTCCAGATATAGGCTCTTCCTTGTTCGCAGAACCCTGCAAAGATTTGCAGCTCTGGGTATTTTCTATTTGGGCAAAGCGTCCTGGAATATACCTAACAGGGCCTGAAGAACCATAGCTCTTCTTTGCCCTAGATCTTCAAGCATGAACAGTCAAATTTAACAGAAAGAAATCGGCAGATTACTCCTCCAGCGCAAGTAAAAACTGAAGCTTAGAAGACGAAATACATGGGAGAACTGGAATAGAGATTACTTACAGTACTGCGACCGGAAAGAAATGGGATTCAATTCCCTGATAAATGTGAAGGAATCTACCGGTGGCCGAATTCGCCATTTGGAAACTCTGGCAACGCGACTCGTTATCCCTCCAAAAAATTGCACGAAAGAATGCAAGGAATTGTAAACCCTTACCAGATTGATTAGTGAATTTCTTGGTTTGCAATTTTGAATATGATGTATTATCAGATTTATGAAATTCAATGCAAAAATGTAAAAGTTTTGTAAATCTACGAAAATTTGGGATTGAAGACATTCTGACTGAATTATACTATAATCTTATTTCTTACTTGCTGTTAGGGCTCTAAATGAATCAATGCACTCCATAAATAACTCGATTGAGTAAGACTTAATCATGTTCATTCAAATTAGTAAATAAACAAGCTTGAATAAATCTTGAAAGCTCTAACCTTAAATGAACTCAAGATGGATTTGTACATTCCTGTTACTCTTTAGCATCTAATATATTATGAAGAACACTACAAGCATACTTTTTAGTATCACATATTGTCATCTTACTCCCTACGGGTCATTTTATACTTTCTGTGTTCTCTATGTTTTTACATTTAAATTAAGTTTTATAACATAAATTTTTATATTTTATATTTTTTTGGACATTATTATTTCACCACAAATTATTTTTATTTATAGAAACTTTTTCTTTTGATTCTCTAAATATAACTTTTGTCACTTATTTAATTATATTTGTTATTTTATCTCACATAAAATTTATTTTTTCATGAACATCTAAATTCTTAAAATCTTGGAATTTACTCATAAAAATATTTTTTTTTTGTCTTTTAGTTGCCCCCATTTAATAATATGACAATAATTCCTAATTTTCTTTATTTTTAATACACTTTACTTGAGTTAAATCTTTACTTTTATTTTATGTTTGTTTGACTAGTTTATATGTACAAATAAACCGTTTGATGTTCAATATATAGTTTGTTAAATATTTCATATCACTCTCAATGATAGCTCGTAACATCTATGATATATTATTTAAAAATAATAATTAACTAGAATATTAACACATTTGTTGATAGCTTGAAGATAGCTAGTATTATATATAATATATAAATATTCGATATTAAATTTATGTATATTTTGAAATTGTCATTTTTAGTGTTTTGGTAAGATTTATATTAAATAATGTTTAAATGTTACACAAATCATTTTACTAAATAGCCCCCACCTGAAGGATTTAAGGCAAAATGGATGAGCAACTAGATTTGAGATATTGTAGGATTTAGAGTTTATATTTAACAAACTAATAGTTGCGATCAAATTTATAAAATTATTTATATTTAACAAATTAATAGTTTCTATTTACAAAAATACTTCGATGACACGCCAAACTCGTCATATCGAACTCGCATAGGTACCTAGGTTTTTCACGTGTGGATATGCGACATAGCTGCCTCCGAATGTGGCAATCAAGTGCGGGGGATTTTTCTTCTCGATTGCTCGGAGGAATGTTTTACCCCTCTTGCAACATGGACTAGCTACAAAGCTTTTCTCGTTTTGTAAGTGCAATGTTTCAATCCCTCCACAAAAAGATCGAATACCGCTACAGATGTGGGAAATTAGGATTCTGACCCGCTCATGTTGGGGCTAAGGCACGCGAGGAAATACTCATGGTTTCGCAAGGAAGTTGGCTGCAAATGTAAAGTCCTAATCTAGGGCTTTCTTTAAGACAAAATTTGTCAATTCAATAGGCATATGACAATGCGGACTAGTGTCGATCAACAAACTTGCCTATTGATTGACAAATTTTGTCATATGTCAAACCCACGTCGACACCAAAAAAATGACCAATCAAAAGGTGTATGGTCGGGCCGACCCTTCGGCAAATCAGATCGTCCGATAACGAGCGATCGATTAAGTCAAATGATATCGGGTGGCAGGTCAGACTCGCCTTGTGTGGGCGGCCAAAATCACAACACCTAACAAAATCTAATTCTATGGCTGGCTAAGAAAGAAAATGTAAGAGTTAAGGAGGTTATATTGTTGTCGTACTAGATCGAACTCCAGTCATTGCTCAGGAAGAGCTTTCTTCATCACGAAGAGATTCCAGCAACACTCCAAGTATCGACCTTCGCTCCCCTCGGGTAATGAAGCTCTCTTCGCAGGGAGTTTTCCTGCGCCAGCGCAACACCACGCTTCGCTCTTTCTCTCTATTTCTCGGACCAAGACGCGACCAAGAAATAAAATGTGAGAGGAAGAAGAAGGAAGGAAAATGGAGAAGAGGAGAAATAAGAAGAACAATGGAGAAGCTAACTTTTTAAAATTCTCCAAGCACTCATGTGATCGTTCCTCGAGTTCTCTGTCTCTCCCCTTAATTTCTTGGACTAGGACGGTGACCGAGAAAGCAAATGTAAGAGAATGAAGAAGAACAAAACGGAGAAAAGAAAGAAGAATGGTGAAGAAGCTCTCCAAGAACTGTTCAAAACTATCCCTTAGCTCTCCCCAGATGAAATAAGTGTGATATCTCCCCAGATCTCAAAAAGATATTAAGGTTCAAATGACAACTTGCCTCTTTTGGCAAGCACCCAGATTAGCTCAGAAGCCATTTTTGGCTTAGGATCGGTCTAACAACTTATCCTAGTGGTTGGTCGGTGTCTGAATGGAAAAACAAAGGACCGAGCAATGAGCTGAATCAAAAATAAAAAAATGGTTGAAGAGCATTGTGTGGTCACTCCGGGGAGTGGTTACGCCCCCATGTGAACGTGGCCATGCCTATGCATGGTCAGTGGTCACGCCCTTGTGAGTGTGGTCACGCCTTGCCCATTTGGGGGGTTATTTCATGTTTTTGATGATTTAACTCGCGTGGCAATAACTAAAAGGCCCTCCCTAAGTGAAAATGATGTTTCAAACGCATCTGCACTGTTTATTCCACCATAAGAAGTCATCTAAAGGATAATTCCTCACTAGTAAGCCAATTCAAGGATTGATTTATTTGAGTTGCGCCGAACAAAACTCGTCTAGACAATGTTGTCTCATCAAAGTAACATCGGTCGACCCTTACCTCACCAGCAACAATAGTCTAGCAAAACAATATTGGTCATGTTCCAGAGGATCAAAGACATATATTTTGAGGCTTGGGGAGTTTTATACTTGTGCAATATATCTTAAGGTCGTTTAAGCGGACATCCTATGCCTTTGACATAAGAAAATGATGCCAACATTATGCCTAAGGAGGTCCAAGTGCTTCACCTGATGCACGCGATATTACAACAACCAAACTATCGAGGGTACAAGGACGGACATCATTGTGTTGAGTCATGAAATATGGTCAGGCCGTCAGGCCAAATTCTGAAATATGGGCAGGTCAGGGTGGTCACGCCAGGCTTGGACGTAGTCATGCCACTCTATCCATGCAGTCAAAGTGGTCACAACAACTTCCTACCATAATTACGTCAGTCTCACTGTTTTGCGGCGTGGTCACTCCACCTTCGAGTGTAACCACGCCGACGTGGCTTTCGCGTAACTGAGGGAAGGCCCAACATGGTCATGTCGTCCTACGACGTCATTATGTTGTTGGATCTGTCTGGCGGCGTGGTCACGTTGTCGTCGGGGTTGGCCACGCCGAAAGCGGCTTCCTCAACCCTTATAGAGAGGTTTTAGGCATGGCTACACCCGATTTGGGTGTGGTCGTGCCATATCCTTAAGGGTCATTTCATGCTCTGGAAGTCTGTCTGTCGCGCTTAATGGCATGAAAAGCTCTCGATGACTAAATCAGACAATAAAAGCCTCCTAATGATTGTTCGACTTGCTCTAGAATGGGTGAACTGTCACGAATCAGTGTTAGTTGTTATTGTGCACGATTAAGATGGGGTAAACCCTAGTCCTGAGGCATAGTGCATTTAGCAATGGCCCGACGGACTCCTTGAGCTACAAGAAGGTACGCGTGAGCGCCCCGTTCTCTCATAACATCACAGGGGTGTTTGGTACTTGTGAGATAAAAATCGACGCTAATAGAGTTTTTCGCTAAGGCCCTTTTGGGACAGACCTCTTGAGGCTCCACTTCAAGGCGAGGCGTATGATCTGGGTGATTGTTGCCCAGAAGGCCTCAAATTGCTCCATCATGAGGTTCATTTGGGTTTGTAGGCTCTGGACCTGAGTGTCGATGTCCGATTGTGCAACATCTATGTGGGGCTCCATGCGTACCATTTTTCTACCTAAAGTATTTTTTTTGCAGTCATTTCTTTTTCTTATTTGTGGCATGTTCCACGTTTATCGCACCACCTTTCAAGATGTTGGATCCTAATAAGTCTTTTTGTGAGCAAGCCCTGAGAGTGGGAATTGAAAGAGGCGAGAGAGAGGGAGAGAGAGTGAGAACACATGAAAATTGCCATCCTCGGAAAAAGAGGAGAGAGCTTGTCTTTATTCCTCTTGGGACCACCTATTTAAAGGGATCCAATTAGAACAATTAAAAGAGGTTGAAACTGTTATGACAGCTGCCTCTAAATAAAATCAATGTGTATAATTTGAATTAATGGTCGTCATACTGTTGACAAAAAAACAACGATTTCTATTGACTCATGAGTTTGAATGTTGTCGACGAGCGAGCGATTGATTGTGTCAATCGACCGGTCGAAATCTGTCTCTGCTAAGAGGGGTAATCGACTGATGTAAATAAGGTCAGCCTTTTCGACGTCTGGTCGATTGGTTCTGCGGGACCTATCCTTTGGTTGGGCGGTCAAATGATGGGTCGACCCATTTTGTTGGACGAGTCATGGCTCAATTGCTATTTGACTCAAATCTTATAGGGCTCATGCCTCGTATGCCTGATCGGTCCACTGTGTCAGCCATCACTCTCGCAAGGACTTGACCGGATCTTGTCACTGCCTTTATGGAGTATTCGAAGAGACTCGCTGTCAAAACAATTTTTTTCTTACTCTACAACGGATCTTATTGCTACTGAGTAGAATGCCATCTTCAGAGCTTTGGCATATCTCGAGTTTAGAGACACGGAATCCCATGCTTGGCATTGAATTGTCGATCAATCGTCTACTCTGAAGGGAACTTCATATTCTCAATCGTTCGTTATTTTTAAGATTTGTGTTGGTAGTTCTGGTGTTTACAAAACCGGTTCTTAAACCGACGACAAATCGATGGACATGTCGGACAATCGATAATTATAGGCTTAGCCCATCAAAGTTATACTGTATCAGAAGTCTGTTGAACCCATGAGCCCGTCAAAAGGCCGCCATAACCTGATTTTCGGGCAAACATGGATGCGACAACATAATATTCGTCGAAAAACCGTCTCAAACTTTAATCGCAGAAAAAGACGATCTTAAATCGTAGACAATGAAAGGAACTTCATTTTGCATTTTACATCCTGATTCCTCAAGTTTTTTTTATTTTTTTTGGAGCAAATAATAAATTATAAAGGGATCCAACTTCATTATAGCAATTTTTGTTCCTCACACGAGAGATCAGAAGAAAATTACGTTTGAAAGCAGAAATCTTTCATCTCATTATGACATAAAGAACATAAACTCTTACAACTTTTATAATTTAAGAATATTTACATACATACCACTCTATTCTTAAGTATTTGCATTTATGGCACCCAAACTTCAATTTTTACATGCGTATAAACCACCTTATCTGTGTATTAAAGCGCGTATTTTGTAAATAAATAAATAAAAATTAAATGGTATGAATGTAAATTTGCGAACTTCTTCAACAGTTTTCGTAACCGCAAACGGCCCTTCTGCACGTGCGAACTGGACCAGAAGTATAATAGCAACAAGTGCAGCCTCCTCCCAAACAAGACGTGCATTTTCTGTCCGGACACCTAACTTACCTCTACATGCGGTGCAGGTTATTCCTGAATTATTTTTAGGTTATTTTTTAGTTATTTTCAATAATCCCAAAATAACCCAGAAATTACCAGAAAATAAAGACCGCGAGTTATTTCGGGATTATTGAAAATAACCAAGAAATAACCTGAAAATAATTCAGGAATATCCCGCGCCGCACGTAGAGCTACGTCAGGAGTCTGCACAGAAAAGTTATTGTCAAACAAGACAATTAAAATTAAATAAATTTTCTCCCAAGAAAATTATTATTTATTTATTTTTATAATATGAGATTCAAGTTTTAATCAGAAAAAAAAAATAAAAAAAATGTATTGCTAAATAGAGCACTGGCGTTTAAGCGCCACGATCCGACGTTTAAACGAGACAGTAAAAAATATGTGCGAATTTGATTTCTAGAAGTTTTAAACCGCAAATTGGTTGGCTTGATATTTTTGACATTTCGCACAATTCATGTATATTTATATATATATACCATCTAAATTTCACATTTGCAAACATAATAATTAAAATTATGAGGTCACATAGAAAATATCACTTTCACCCACATTTAAAAAGTAAAATATATCTTTTCATAATTAAATTTTTAATGCCGAAATGTTATAAATATAAATATTTAATTTTCTATGTTAGATATGTAAATACATAAGAATTGTGTGGTATGTATGTAAATTTCTCATTTAATAAAAAGCCCAAAAAAATAGTTTTACTGATCAAAAAGAAAATTACACTCTTTAAACTGGAGCTCAAATAAATTAATTAAGTATTGGTTTAGCACTTCTATGAACTCTGTTTGGGGCAGCTGCAGCTTATTGAATAATTTGTCTGCTGATAAGTTAGGTGTGGTGGCTATTACAAATTTTAGTTTTTTTGGAAAAGTCAGACCGTTGCCGGAAATCTACCACAACACCTAGATAAGTGCGATGTGAAAGGCGTTTTCAAAACACATAAAGCTGTCAAAAAACAGTTTACCCAAACATGTCAGACACGTTTTCAAAATATCATCGCACCAAATAAGTGTCTTAAAGACAACCTAAAACAATAGAAACAAATGATGACGACTAGTTTGGTACTTTACTAAAAAAGCAAAATAAAAAGGGAAATTTACATACATACCATATATAACACCTAAACTTTCACATTTACATGCCAAAAATGAATACTTCTTTTTTAAAAAGTTCATGATAGTGATATTTTTTATGTGATATTTAAGATTTGAGTTTTATAAATGCATGTAAATATGAAAGTTTGGGTGTCAGATATGTAAATACATAAGAATTTTGTGGTATGTACGTAAATACCCCCCAAAAAAAACAACCAGACCTGAAGGAAAAATCATCTTCTCCATTGCATGCATCGGACGAACGGCTGTGCATGCAGTGATGAATAGCACGAATGCTAACAGAAACAGAAACAGAACTAATACGCTTATCTTCTTCATTAATCTTCTTCAATATTATCACAGAAAATAAATGCAAAAGAGAGGTTTTTATAAGCAATTATATCCACCTATTTATGCTTGGAATTTGCTTCATAAGAAACAATATAAATTTCTTATTTTCCTTTCTATAATGAAGAATGTGTTAGAAAATTCATGTTTCAACTTTATACACAATTCCTTTCTATAATGAAGAATGCTTCTTTCATTTGAGACCTGGAAGGGTTTTATGTAATTTTCTGACTGGATCTCTTTGGAAAAAGATTAAGAAGAAGAAGAAGCTCCGTTGGTAGAGTAACACTAGAGAATCAAGCAAATGGTGAATCATTGTTTCTCGAAATGCAGCTCGTTTGTGAACAATGAGAGCCCCAGGGATGTGGAGCCCGATCTTTCCTTGAGTTGGATCTACGAGAAGGTAGTTGCTGCCTTTAGTCGCTTTTATTGTAATAGTTGGCTTGAATATCTATTTTTCTCTTTTCTAACATAATTGCTCGGATTCAGTTGCCTTTATGGCTCAGTCGGTTTTAGCCTTGTCTGCTCTGGTTCGGACTGATGCATTCGATCATATAAAATTGGTCTTCTAATCATTTGTGGTGGGTCATCCTTTGTTGCATTTTATTCTTTTGGACTATCAGATCCTCTTGGGATCAACAAAGAGACATTTTTAATTTATAATATATAACAAAATCAAATTTTAGTTCGATCGTGTACGCCCAAGAATCTTGTGTTTGCCTTAAAAGCCATGAGGCCTTCATTATTAATATCTTTTCTTTTGTTCATATAAAGTAATATGTAGACTTTTCTATTGCATTGTGTGTTTCAGACAACTGTGTATTAGCGGTTAGGGTTGTAAACGAACCGAGCTTGAGCGAGCCCGGACTTGGCTCGTGTTTGGATCGTTCGAAATCAGCTCGTGAATAGTGCGTTCATGTTCGACTCGATTTAAATATTCGTGTCCTGCTCCGGTTCGGACTGATGCATTCGATCAGATAAAATTGGTCTTCTAATCATTTGTCGGCGGGTCATCTTTTGTTGCATTTTATTCGTTTGGACTATCAGATCTTCTTGGGATCAACAAAGAGACATTTTTAATTTATAATATATAACAAAATCAAAATTTAGTTCGATCGTGTACACCCAAGAATCTTGTGTTTGCCTTAAAAGCCATGAGGCCTTCATTATTAATATCTTTTCTTTTGTTCATATAAAGTAATATGTAGACTTTTCTATTGCATTGTGTGTTTCAGACAACTGTGTATTTGCGGTTAGGGTTGTAAACGACCGAGCTTGAGCGAGAATTACTTTTTGCAACCCGACCTAATCAATTGCTCGTCCGAGCAACCTTTTGCATGGAGGTACAGTTCTTACATTGTTTTTTTTAATACTATTTTAATATCACTTCATATCGCTCTTGATTCCGACGTTGCTTTTTAAAAGAAAATTAAAATGAAGAGTTCCCCTCAAACAGAGGACACGTGCCGCATAACTAATGTTTGAGATGTCACTGTAATTTTTTTAATAATAATTATTATTATTATTTATGACAGCTTCACATTAGGGCAATCGGAAAAGTTTGTTATTCGTGAGTAGCTCGTGTTCTGCTCGTTTTTTAAGTAAATGAGTAGAACACGAACAATGCTTTTAAGCTTGAGTTGTAAACGAGTCGAACACTAACAACTCTTTGTTTGCTCGTGCTCAGCTCGTTTTCGATAGAAATAAAGAGATTATATAATTATTTATATAATAATATTATATATAATATTTATCTAATAATATATTATATATATTTATATTTAATTCTAATCATTATACTCATAATAGCTCGTGCGGTAATGTGATTCTGTGCATTTTTTTATATAGATTTGTTATAGGTTCGAATCTAACACTCTACATCAACTTTTTTCCAATTAATTTTAATGAGTCAATTTTGAGCCGAACGCGAACACTCTTTTCAAGAGCCAATTTCAAAGGAGCCGAACACATGCCAAGCCTGAGCACGCCAAAGTTCAACTCGTTTACAACCCTAATTCACAGTCACTTCTCTTATCAAATCACATTAACTCAACTATAAATTTATTTAAAATATAGTTTTCAAATTCAAAATTAATTCTTAATCCTTGTAAGCTTCAGAAAAAATTCTTTTGTGATGGCTCGCTATGTTCGACTTCCAGTCGACAGCTTGAAATTGAATCAAACTTGAGTAGGCTCAAATTTGAGTAATTTTGATTAGCTCAAAATCGGTTCATTTTGTCTCAAAATCGAAACAACTCGTGGCTCGTTATATTTAATTTTGTTAAGCATTATATATAATATTTATAAATAAAAAAAAATTTAAGCCGATCTCGAATAAGTACGAGCTGATCCATGTATGATATGAAATCGGCCCGGAAAAAAATAGATCCAAAGTTTCAACTCATAGCTTGGCTTGTTTACCTCGTTCCCAACTAAAACTCGAGCAAATTTTCGAGCGATTAACAACATTCGAGCTAAATTTAGTACATTAATATGACTCTATTAACAAGTTCAAATATCTAATTAGCTCCATTTGATTAAAGCTCTTATTTGACTTCAAACTTCATAGACAAATTAATAAACAAGTTTGGCATGGCTATAAATCTCAACTAAAATCAATGATATTTAATTTTGTGTAAAACAATATAAAAATAAAAAAAAATAAAATAAAATTAACAAAACAATACTCTATCTTTACTTTTTTCATTAAAAATCCTAAGCAAAGAAAAATTGTTGCATCAAGATTCTGCACGTAGAGTTGTGTGCGAAGTCCAAAGAAATCACGCCACTTGGATGTACAGAAACAAAAATCAGCCCGGTAACACAGCGGAATATTCCCCTCATGTTATTCCTTGTTATTCAGATGTTATTGTGTGTTATTCAAGTGTTATTTTGTTATGGAAATATTCCCGGTGTTACAATAACACAATAACAAATGAATAACACACAATAACACCTGAATAATTCGGGAGGAATATTCATTTGTGTTACCGAACATATTTTATTTTATTTCTTGTCACTGCCACATGATGTTATTTCATTGAACTCTACATGTAACTCTACGTGTGGAATCCTGATGCAATATTTTCTCCTAAGCAAAACCTCGTAAAGAAAATAAATATGTGAGATGTGAGATATTGCTAAACAAAACCTTGTAAAGAAAATAAATATGTGAGATGTGAGATATTGCAAATAAATAAATAAATAATAGAACAGGAAAATAGAAATATTATATTTTTTATTATGAAATAAAGTACAGGAAGGTTTACAGCAACTTCAAATTTGTAATTATTATTTGTTACTAGTCCAAAATGTAAAATATGCAGACTTGTTCAGCAGAATTGTCCATGACATACCGACCTTCTACACGGGTTAGCTGGACTTGTATCGTGGCAGCAGTGGCAGCCTGCACCCAAACAGCCCGATTAAAACTGATGCTTTTCTCTCCCAAATAAATTATTATTATTTTGAATAATACATCTAGGGATGCAGATGAGTCCGAGCCTAGCTCGAGCCATGCCAAGCTTGAGGCCAGCTCTTATGGCAAACTATTAGCTCGAGCTCGAGTATGAGCTCGATTGATGAGCCGGCTCGTAAGTTTGAACTAAAAGTTAAATTTTATAGGAGCTTGTCCGAAAAGATATTGGTGGCCGAAGGAGGAGGAGGAAACAAGCTTGCCGTTTGCAAATTGCTCATGTTTAGTTTGTTAAGTAGCTCGTGTTTGATTCGCTCACTAAGCAAGAGAGTCAAACACGAATAAATTTTTTTTAGACAATTTATAAATGAGTCAAACACGAACAAAGATTTTTCGTTCTTGTTCGACTTATTTTTTGCTTGAAATAATTAAATAACTAGATAATAATATTTATTTATGTCATATATATATTACATTTTTATACACTATTTAAAAAAAATGTATATAAGATACGAATGTAAATGGCCAAATTTAGGTGTTAGATACGTAAATATATAGGAATTGGTATAAAGTAATTAAAGGAAAAAACAAGTCTAAGCACAATCTCATCTCACAGTGAGATTATAAATAATGTTCTTTGATCTTGTAAAGGTCATGTTCTGCATGTTAAGTAATGATTCGAGCACGAAATCTTCTTTTAAGCTCAAATTATAAACGGGCCGAACAAGAAAAAAAAAAAAAAATTTTAACGAGCTCAATATGAACAAGCATTGTGCTAGCTCAAACTCGGCTCGTTTACATCCCTAGTGAGAGCTCACTAGAAAATGCATCGAAATGATTAGTGATAGGCTAATCAAACCGGTTTACGAGCCCACAAGCCGAACTGGGACAATCTCGAGTTCGTTTAATACACCAGCTCAACTATGAGCTCAAGCTCATGCTCGTGGATCAATAAGCTCGACTCGCGAGCTCATTAACTAACATAGCTCAAGCCAGCCCACAACCGGGTCTGCTCATTTGCACCCTAAATTACATCTGAGTCTCCCTTGTAAAAGCAAATTAAAAAACAAGCGTAGAAAAAAAAAATCGTGCAATAATGAAAAAAAGCACAATTACATGACAAAAATTTGCGTACGTAAGACGTATGCAGTGCTGCGTACGTCAGTAGGTTATAGGGAGGTATTAGAGGGTTATATCCACATTATACCCCCTGTAATCTCCCTGTAACCTACATGTAATCTAGTAAGTTTCGCGCTTCTATTTTCATATATCATATAAGTTACATGTAGATTATAGGAGATTACAGAGGTATAACACATATATAACCCCCAATACTCTTCGTGTAATCTAATGACGTACACTACGTACGTCTAACGAACACAAATATTTTCCCTATCACAAGCTCCAAAAAAA
>NW_018164697.1:503743-552832 GCF_001263595.1 Phalaenopsis equestris | reverse complement strand
TTTTTTACAAATAATGTAATATTTCAGTAACACAACAGGATATTCTTATAACACAACGATTATTGAAATCCGTACGTAACTTTACCTTCGGAATCCTGACATAATATGCGCTCCTATTTATATGGACCATTTTAGTCCCATAATTCATGTTTGAAATCAGAAAACTTTCATTTTATTAAGAAATGGTAGAGTAACAATTTCAACAAGTCCACATTTGTTAATTATTAAGGCTCCAAGTTGGCTCCTTTTCATTTATTATGATCTTCTTCAAGTCAAATTTGCAGACCTTAGCAGGATTCCTGGCCACAAACGACCTTCCCACACCTGATTGTTGGCTTCAGAAAGAACCAGCAACACCTGCAGCCTTCACCAAACAAGTAAAAATGAAATTAGGAAGATTTACATATAAACCATTACCTAAAACTTAAATTTTATATATATTTACACAGCCTTTACCATGCATAAAAGTGTGCATGTCACTTTTTAGAAGTTAAAAATGTAGTATTTTTTATATGATATGAAAGATTTGGGTGGTATAAATGTAAAAAACTAAACTTTGTGTTAAAGATGTAAATGCATTTGAATGCCCCATAAACATAAGATTAGCCATTATAAAATATGGGGAAATTTACATGCATACCATACAATTCTTATAAATTTACAGATTTGACACCTGAAGTTTTATATTTACATTTATAACATTTTTATTGTTATAAATCTATGTATGAAAGGTGTATTTGACTTTTAAAAAATTAGTTATGACGGTACCTTCGATGTGAGCTTAAAGATTTTAGTGCCACCCATGTGAATACAAAAGTTTAGGTTTTTGAAAATTAAATATGTAGGAATTGTGCGGTATATATGTAAATGCCCCTAAAATTTTTTCCTTTAATTCATCATGCATATATATATGTTTTGATCATGGCACATGTAAATACATCGATTTGATAGTTCAAAAATATAACATGAATGTTAGTTTGTAAATTGCAATGTTTCGGGTGCTATTATGCAATTAAACTAATTTGTATCAAAATAATTCTCATGAAACTGCATTAGCTTTAAGAATAGCTCAATATATCAGTCCAAGGCTTTCATTGCGCAAATCTGAAAACAAATTAAATAAAATAATCTCTGTAAAAAAAGCCATACCTTGTGGATGAATAACATTCTCATGTTCCTTCACATGAGCCAGAGCCCCTGCGCTCGCTGTTACAAAGAGTGCAAGGATCATAAACCAGAGGAAGAATGTCAGCAGAATTCTCCTCTTCATTCTTCTTTATTCTGTGTCAGAGAACACAGAACAAAAGGAAGAGAGATTTCAGGCTGCTGGGTGGAAGAAGATGAGTCACATACATCTATTTATGCTTTTAAGAATCAAAATGAAGTCTTTTTAGCAGAGTTTTCGTAATCAAATTTTCTTTGACATCTATAAAAAAACAATCTAGAATTTTTTTTTTTTTTTTTTTTTGCATGCATACCACTCAATTCTAATGAATTTACATATCTAACAACTAAGCTTCTATCTTTACATATATGCCCCCACCTTACCTATTCATGAAAAAGGTGTATTTCACTTTTCAAAAGTCTTTTTGATGTGATGTGAAGGATTTAGGGGGTATAAATGTAAAAAAGTAAAGTCTAGGTGTTAGATATGTAAATCCATAGGAATTAATTTTGTACAGTATTTGTGCTCATAAAAGGCGCAGCAGACCTTTGTGGTATATTTGACCCTTCAAGGAATAGGAGCAGTGACGGGCAGGACTAAACAAGTTGGATTTTTTTTGACTTTGATAAGAAGCTAGCTGGTCAAGTTTTGCTGCTAGTAGAATAGAAGCACTAGAATGTGAAAAGGACAAAGAAGACAATAATGGGGCCGAAATTTCGGATGGCTTTTGGAGGTTTTGCAAAATAAAATAAAGATTTACATGTATACCATTCAATTCTTAAGTATTTATATATCTAACAGCTAAAACTTGGCTTTTACATTTACGCTGCCCAAATTTTTCATATCTTATCAAAAATACCAATGCATGGGTAAAGTGGCATATATCTAAAATTGAAGTTAGGGTGTTAGATATGTAAATACGTAGGAATTGAGTGGTGTGTATGTAAATCTTCGAAGATAAATTAAATGAGGTTTTAAGTTCTTTCAAGGTTTTGAGAACTGGATTGGGCAATTGAACTTTGGACAGTAATGCTCAAGGTTTAAATATTTATTTGGGATTTAAATGGAGGTTCAATTACAATCTGCACCATCTCTCCAATGCAATCTACTCAAACTGGTTCATGTATTCCTACTTTTAAGAGTCGAGTTGTTCTATCCTTAATTTTCACATGAGCCCAAATCCCTGCAAATTATAATCGAAAAACAACCAGTTTAAGGATCTGTTCACAGTACCGCACGGTTCAATCATGGAGTCCAATCCGACTTTTACAACCATGATTCACTAAATGAAAACCGAAAACCCTTCCAGACCAAAAAAAAGCCAAAAGCCAAAAGCTTTCGATATAAAATTTGGAAAGCAATAGGGAGTGATGGCATCAACGTTTGTTAATAAAACTAAAAGTTTTTTTTTACTAAGGATAATATTGGGATGACAAACTCAACATAGCATCTATAGCTGGAATTAAGGCCATAAAGACCTTATATAACGGTAAGAATAGTAAGGAAAAAATCCATTTATACTAGGGAAATTTACATACAAATCAGACAATTCTAAAGTATTTCCACATCTAACACCTAAATTTAATATTTACATTTATGACACTTTGGTGTCACAAATCTAGCACTCTTAGAAAGTGAGTGGCATTTTTTATGAGATATTAATTCGAGTGATATGTAAGTAAAGATGAAAGTAGTGTTAGCTATGTAAATACATAAGAATTGTGTGTTATATGAATGTAAATGCCCCTTTATATTATTTTATTCTAGAAGGCAAGTAACATGTGTGTGTCTGCTGACTTCCCTTTAAAAGGAGTCAAATTACATATGTGATGAGGAGCCAAAGATGTGTAAGTCAGCATTCATGTCATCACAACTACTAAGTGCCACTCAAACAATGCTTCTCCTTCTGAGTAATGATCCTCAAATCTCATACTGACAAAATAAAAAATAAAAAATAAATAAATAATAATAATAAATCTATCAATGATGGATGATTTTTGAGGGCGATGCTACTAGAGGAAAATGTGGTAGATTAAACCGATCATTGAAAAAAAAATTGTCCTTTTTCTCATTAACGGCTGTTTGGTAAAGGCTTTTAATAGTATTTATCACCGGATTTACTAAATCCAGCCAAATGGCAAGATGGGAGGAGTTTGGTGGATTTACTGATTTACTGAATCCAATTTTGCCTGTGATTCGGCCTAAATCGTGGATTTACTAAATCCATGACTTCAGTAAATTTGTGAGTTTACAGATTTACTAAATCCTATTAATAATAAATATTTCTTGCAGCCAAATAACCCCTTAGAATATGACTTGATGCAAACTTAAGTAAAGGAATTTTTTGAAAGAGCCCGTGGCCTAGAATTTGGAGAATTTTGATTCTCCAAAGTGGTTCGAGTTATACATACTTTTATTATTTATCGCTCACCATTCCCAATAAAAAAGATAAAATTTTGGATCCTTCAACTGAGTAAAAGAGAAACACCAATAGTCAAGAATTCTAATTCACTCTGCTAATTGATTAAACAATGAAGGAAGATTTACAAACATACCACTCAATTCTTATGTATTCACATATCTAACAGCTAAGCTTCAATTATTACAAACATGCCACCTTACCTCATAAAAAGGTGTATTTCACCTTTTAAAAGTTAAACTGGTGGCATTTCTCAAGGGATATGAAAGATTTGGGTGGAATAGGTGTAAAAAAATAAAGTTTAGGCGTTAGTTATGTAAATACATAGGCATTGCGTGGTATACGTGTAAATACCCCTAATGAAAATTAGGCCTTTTCCTGATGTGTATAGGAAGATCTTTGTCCTTTTCCCTGCTTTTCTCTACTCTTTCTTTATCACCATCTCTAAATGATAATATGAGTCCTGTGAACAAAGATGTTGCTTCTATATTGGGCCTAAATTGAAGATGGTCAGTTTTGGCAAGTGATGGAAGAGTTGCATGCACAAAAGATCTGAAATTTGAAAATACAGATATAAAGCTCACATAAAAAACACGCGCCATAACCAAATTAACAATAAAATCTACTAAATTCATTTGTTTTTTAATATAATTTCCACTATGATGTTTAAAAAGTAAATAGATATAATGTATTTTTAACTGCATCAAATTAAAAAATAAATCTAATAAATTTATTTTCTTAAAAAATATAATTTATAGTATCAAGCTAGGGGCAAAGCATAAACCCTAAACCCTGACTTATAATTTAACCAAACTAAAACCATAAACTTGTAGGTAAAACCATAAACTTGTTCTCAAAATCCTAAGAATAAATCCTAAATACATCAAATTTACGCTTCCGCAATCAAACTCTCCCAAAAAAAAATAATTTCTCTATAACAATACAGCACTTAGCCTAACAATGGCCATCAAACCATCAAGCAAAGACAGAAACCTATTATGTGCACGAAATAGAAAGAGAACATAACTAATGGTTTTATTCGGGATAAATTTTGATATTTGTTTTTGTTTTTCAAAACATGTTTGTTTAACATGTTTTTAATATTTTTTTTTAATTTTTAAAAATGACTAAAAATAATTTTGACAATAGTAAAATAACCATATCTTAATCATTCATACCAAATATGTTTTGTTTCAAATCAAAATATGAACAAAAATAAAATAAAATAAAACTAGAAAATAAAAAACAAAAGAAAACCCAAACAAATTTAAAATTTTGGGCAGGAAGTAGTTGAAAAAAACCTGAATTTTGGAAGATATCTTCACTCATCTAACAAGCGTTCCACCTCGGCGAAACCCTCATCATCAACTGTCACTATTGCACGGCAGTTACCAAGACCAGTCTGCTTGTAAAATATTTCCTTTTGAGAATCCCATTCTTTCACCAGTTTATCAACCGCGTCGCTTGCTAAACTAGCATTTTCTGCTATGTGTTTTATGTCCTCCACGCTGATGGATTTGCTAGCTTCTGTTGACACAGGAAAAGCAGCACAGAAGCGAATGAGAGTTATAAACATGAAGATACAACCATCTAGTTTCCAAGGCAGGTAAAATCCTTAAAAATTATAGATTTCTTGAATCACAGATTATGATGGTTATATCACTAAGAAGGTATCAACGTTATAGGAAAATTAAGAATAATTCTCTTACAATATTGTCGTATAGCACATCTTGTGAAAGAGTTGTTTCTCGCCACAAAAATTAAAAAAAAAAAAAATTTAAGGCTTGATCAAATGTTGTAAAAGATATTCGAGCCGAGCACTTGAACAAAAAATATCACAAATAATGCAAAGATAATTCTCTTCATTCTAAAAATAAACTCGATCAATATCGTAAAATTCATCCTAAGAATACCTATTTAAAATATAAGGTCCTCAATAAAAATTGCTGAATCTTATAGTGAAGAACAAATCATTTTATCAACACAATTGATGAAATCACTTAAAAGTCTCGAGATTCGAGAAAATAAACATGAACATAACTAATAAATAGATTCATTGAACATCACAATTACCTAATGCCACATAAAGTTTACCTAATTCATTGAGCGTCAACTTCAATATTATACTAAATGGAAGGTTTAAAAATAAATCCATATCACAAAATAAGACTATAGTAACATAATAATTCTTACAATGAAAGGTTTACAACTTAAAGCCTTCATTATAACAACGTTCTCAGAGAAAAAAAATGTTCAAAAATACAAGGGAGGCGAAAGAATAAGTTTAAAAGGACACCTTTAATAGCTTCTTCCTTAGCTTTCACATAATCTGTTGACATTTTCTTAAATGATTCTAGACCAAGCTCCACGCCCTATTATGATGGGGTAAAATCAGCCAAAAAAAAAAAAGGAATTGCAGTCAGGAATTGCAGTCAAAAAGTGCATGTGCATTTACTAAATTAATTAGACTAATAATCTTCAGCGTGCAAGAAAATTTGAATCAAAATGAAGTCAATAAAAAACATCATTTCCTAAAGTTGAATGCTTTAAGCAAAGGGAACCATAGATAAAGTACAGAGTTTCAATGATCCGTGGAAAAAAATGCACATGGTTTCAGGCAAGAATGTTTGAATTATAATACCGTAATCTGAATCTACAAAATAAGAATACCATATATCACCTAGGCAATAAGTTGACAGTATATAGAGTAATTTATAAACATGTTAAGGACTAACATTAAAAACACAACCATCTTCGGTCAGAGATTTTGGGTACCTCTTACGAAGAACTCTATGCAAGCTCGAACCGACCTAAGATTCCTACAAAGATAATCTTTGAAGAAACTCCATATGTTAAAATATACCAAGGAGAATAGCCAAAGTAGGCACCCAAGACTGAAAAATGAAATAAGTGTAAAAAAAACTAATTTCAAAAGTTGAGCTAATTATAACAGGCTAATGTCGAGTCTTAAATTATTTGTGATGCTACGGTTTGCAAGTGATGTATTATTGTGATTGAAATTTTACAAACTTTTACAATTAGGTGGTGTTAAATCGGGTTTGTGGGTCAAATTTGGGTCCGACAAGAAACTGACTTGACCCGAACCAGACCCAAATGTTAAACGAGTCTGAAAATACAACTTAAACCCGACCCACTTTCAACCTGCTTACCCAAAACTGACTTGTATAACATATTTAACATGAGCTGGAATAGTTATTCCAGTCAATTTCATGTTATTCATGTGTCAATTTCGGGGTGGCGAATAAATTTCGGGTCAATGTTGGTTTAGCAGGTCAGTTTCGATCAATTTTGGGCTGGCAAAACAACCCAAAGCCCACCCAAAAATGTGTTAGGATTCACAATCTGAATCATGATTTTTCAATTCAAGTTTGTTGATTTGGCGTGTTGGGTCAATGTTTTACACCCTTGAACAAGATCGAAGCTCAAAAACAAGGCTTGCAGCACTATTTCACAATTGTTTCACAACATATTAAATTGCAAGTTTTCACGTTAGGAAGATAATGTTGATAATGATCATGCTCTTATTGAATTCTTTTTTGTAGAGACATAACTATTGAACCAACTCTACAGGCAACAAAGAAAGATGTCCACAAGTTTAGCCGATCAAAATTATCTTTGTGATAGCAAACCTAATGAATTCATTTCTTACCATGTACTTTCAAACTTTCTAAAGGATTGTCACTCGCTATATTCCATGGCTTAACTATAATAGTTTGTATTTAAGATAAGTACATCATAAGAATCTAAAAAAATTAGAGAAAAATGTCAAAATGGTCCTTTTGATTCTTTGTAGGGAGTCATTTTAGTCGCCATAATCTATAAAAAAAGTCAATTTAGTCCCTAAGATCTTTTAACAGGTCTAAAATAATCATTTCTCAGTACTATTTCAGCCCATATTAAAACAGTAGGATGACTAATTTGACATTTTTATAAACTTAGGGACTAAAATGGACAATGTAAATAGTCAAGGAACTATTTGACAATTTACTCAAATAAATTTTATTCTTATAATAATTTGTTTTCTATATAACTTTATAAATTCATATCAATAAAGTATTTGTATACTATATTTTTTTAAACTTGAACCTCAAATAAAAGATCCCTTCATGATCATGTGTCCTTTTCTACAAGTGGAATCTGCCATAATACCAAGCGACGAGAGCAAGCAATAAGGGTCGTAAATCTCAGACGAATATAAAAATAAAAAAAATTGCTTATGTACTAGAATCAGAGATTATGTTAACCGTACGTCCTCTATAACAAGTGCAATTTGGTATAATATTAACCTGTGAAAGCAAGAGATATGGGTTACAATCCAGTAAAAAATGCAAATCCAGTACCAAAAGAATTATATGGTTTAACAACCGTTTTTTGCATCTCTTTCATGTCACTAAATGCATAGAAAGAAAAAGAAAAGTTGATCCGGCCACTAGGTTTACATATGAAATTTTTCAATTTATCACAATATCTTCAAGGGAAATCAAAAGAAAATTAAACAGTATTTGGTCAACAAAAACACCACGTCAAAAATCTGATTTCTATGAAAAGTAATTTGCAAGCATTTCATTATCAAATGGACTAGAACTTGAATAATGCATGTATTATTTAAAGAAAGTTAATTTATCGTATATTTGGTAAATAGCAACCCGTGAATCATCATTTTTTTTTTTTTTTTGCATGAGAGTAGGAGTGCCATCATATTAGTAGTCATGGGAAAACTAATCCTGAATCATGCTGTATGAAAAATTCAATGAGTATATGGTAGGGGAAACATGAAAAATTGAATTTAAGAGACTTTACATACATACAAAAAAATTCAAATGTATTTACATATCTAACACTAATATTTTGATATTACAATTATAACACCTTGGTGTCATAATCCTATGCATGAAAAAGTGTATTTGACTTTAAAAAAAAGATAGTGATGGTGATATTTTTCCTGTGATGTTAAAGATTTGAGTGATATGCATGTAAATATGAAAGTTTAGGTGTTAGAGATATAAATACATAGGAATTATGTGGTATGTACGTAAATGGCCCTTAAATTTATTATAGTAAACAATACTTACAAGGTTCATATGAACATAGTCATCAATCTCAGTGTTAGACAATAATCTGAAACCAATCAAACAAATAATTAGAATCTGAATGTTAAATTACTAAATTCATACTAAAATAAATTGAATTCAATACTACAGGATGCAAAAAAACTGGACTAATAAGCAGTTGCATCTAATTTACCTTTTTTCATCAACCATACGCAAATTTCTTCAAGGAAAATATAAATTATTGAAATAGAACCAGGATACATCTTATTAATAGAAAAAAGGGTATATATATCAATTTCAGGATCAACTAAAAAGTAACAAAATTAAACTTAGGATATAATAGAAAGGGAAATAAACATAATTGAATATAATATAAAAATGAAGTAAATGAAAGGAAATAACTCATAATAATTAGAATTATAGCAATTAAAATATTCTAATACCCCCCCCCCCCCCCCCCACTCAAGTTGAAGCATAGATGTAGTCATGTTCAACATGGACTTTAAATTATGGAATAGTGTCCGAGGAAGGCTCTTTGTGAGGATATCTGTCAGTTGGCTACTGAATGACACAAACAGAACGAAAATTTCCACGAACACGAGTTTTTCCTTGATGAAGTGTCGGTCAATCTCAACGTGCTTGGTGCGATCATGAGTTTTTCCTTGATGAAGTATCGGTCAATCTCAACGTGCTTGGTGCGATCATGCTGCACCGGATTGTGAGTAATGTTAATGGTTGTCTTGTTATCAAAAAACAACTGTAGGGGAAAGATGACTGACATGCGCAGTTCTCGGAGCATAATGCGTAACCAGAGAACCTCACAAAATCCTAGTGACATGGATTGAAATTCTGCTTCAGCACTACTTCAGGCAACTACAGACTGTTTTTTATTTTTCCACGTGACCAGTATTCCCCACACAAATGAGCAGTACCCCAAAATAGATCGTCGATCATGGACGGATCCAACCCAATCAACATTTGTGAAAATAACAATATTGCGAGAAGTGTGGCGAGGAAAAATACAAACCTGAGCCCGATGTGTCTTTTAAATAGTGGAAAATCTGATGAACAGCTTGTAAATGGTGCTCATCGGGGTCATGCATGAATTGAATTTCTATCGACGCCTTGTGGGGAAACTTAAATACCTTGTAGTGGAAGAACAAAACGTTTTACATTTGGATCCATCGAAATAGCTACTGGTTTGCATAAAAGAAGATTGTTCTCTGTAAAAAAACCAATGACATACTTCCGCTAAGACAGACAAATGCCCTGATATGATCAAATAACTTCCATGCCTAAGAAGTACCGGAGAGATCCCAAGTCCTTTATCTCAAAGGAGGTAGCAAGAATGTCTTTCAGAGATTCCAATGCTAGTTGATCATTTTCTGTGAGAACAATATCATCGACATAAACAATAAGAATAGCTACCTGGTTACTAGAAAATTGTCAAAAGAAGAGTGTGGTCTGACTGAGCCTAAGTGAATTTGTGGCCTACCACCAGCTTTGTGAACTTCCCTAACCATGCTCGTGGTGATTACTTAAGTCCATAGAGGGACTTTCGCAGTCTACATACTTGCCCCTGAGAGGCTGGGGAGTCAAAGCCTAGAAGACGGACCATGTAAATCTCTTCTATAACATCACTGTTATGGAACACATTTTTGACATCAAGCTAGACTAAGGGCCAATCCCGATTCATTGTCAGGGATAAGAGAACTCGATTGATGTTTAATTTAGCCACTGAAGCAAAATGTCTCCTCGTAGTCAACTTTGTCGGTCTATGAGTACCTTTGGCAACCAATTGTGCCTTGTTTCGTTCAAATGATCCATCAGATTTAAACTTCATGCTAAAAATTCACCTGCAACCCACTATTTTTTTGCTTTGAGGAAGATCAACAATGTCCCAAATATGGTTCGCTTAAGGGCATTTATCTCCTCTATGACAACAACTTTCTAGGCTGGGTATGCTAAAGCAACTTCCATAGTAAATGGAAGTTGATGATTTGTCAGGTTCATAGCAAATGCTATGTAGTTGACCATAATTTGAGAAAGGAGACATAGTTTGTCATAGGATAGAGAGAACATGTCTGGTTGCGTACCTTACTAGGGAATTGACTTCCTAATTTTGAGTCGGAGCAGTCCTGGGGATGTCGTATGGAGAGGATTCAAGGTCCAGCAAGGGATTAACGAGCTCCTGTAGGTACATCAGAACAAGTTCGTCGAGTGCAGACACGAAGATTGAGTGTGTAGGTGGAATCAAAGGGATAGATGGCTCTTTAGTGGTAGAAGATATGGGTAGAACAAAAGGAACCAAATATTCATCGATGATAGGTGACGTGAGGGAAACATCCACAGGAGTAGATGAAGAAACGGTGTCCAAGAACTCTAGCTCCCCCTCATGTGAGGTCGAGTTAGGAAAGTAGAGAACATTTTCAAAATAGGAGACATCAACACTCATATAGATCTTATTTATGGTACGGTCAAGACACTGCCCTTTTGAGTGGCAGAGTGTCCTAGAAAGACACATTCTATGGACTTGGGATCAACTTTACTCCAAGTTGGGGCTGTGTTCTAAACAAAAGTTGTGCCGCCCAAAAATTTTGGGGTCTAAATTGGAGAAGACATGATTGTTAGGAAAGAACGATCTCAAGATGGATAAAAAGATATGAAAGTTGTGAATTTTTTGAGGGACTCTATTTATGAGATAATTGGTGGTAAAAATGACATCAATCCATAAACATTTTGGGACATTATAGTGAAATATAATGAAGAAAGTGACGTCGATGAGAGGTTGATTTTTTCTCTCGACAACCCCATTTTGTTGAGAAGTTTACCATAATCCCAACTGAACCAAACTAAAAGTTGGGTTGATGGGACATTGAAAGATTCCAGTATAGATATGGTTGTCCTGTCCCCGAGGAGAACTTTTAGTTTGACTAAACCCTTAACCGACTGAAATATAAGCACTGGCGAGCAGAACAAAGGAAATCTAGTGAATTCAAAGGAAGACTGAGCTCTTAGGAAGGCGTTCCGGTAGTTGGGAGGAAGTCACTTGGCGCAGGGAGGCCAAACCGGCGATTTTGGAGGATTATCTGATGACTGGGAAGAAAGCAGGTGCTTATATTGTTAGAGGAATCGCCAGAGTAAGCGGATAGAGGAATCATGTGCTTACATTGCCAAAGGAATCGCTAGAGGAATCATCAGGAGAAAACGAAGAAGTTGTTGGGATCAACGACATAATTGGGATTAGTTGCTGGAATTGCCAAAAGAAGACAAAGAAGCCACTGGGATAAGTTGTTGGAAACTCTAGAGGAAGCAAACAACAGAGCAACTGTTCTTGGTGGGAGAAAGCATATCTAAATAGACCAATGGAGCAAGAAGTTTCTCAGCAGCCTAAGTTAGGACCATGACTCTGATACCATGTTGGAATATAACTAGAATACATCTTATTGATACAAAGAGGGGTATATATACCCATTACAGGATCAACTGAAAAAAAAAAAAAATTAAACATAGAATATAATAGAAAGGAAAAAAATTAAAACTGAATATAATAGAAAAAAAAAAGGAATCAAAGCAAATAACTCAGAATAATCAGAATTAAAAAATGATTATTACTAGCCATTAAAATATTCTAATATAAATGATAGAACCAAAAACAAGATTTTACTTCTCATATGCGATTTGAAAGTTTTTCTCCTGCAACTTTTTAGCAGCATCAGCCCCTTGTGTGGTCGAACCACTGTCAGAAGAACCAAATAGAAACATGTTCTCAGTAAGCATCTTTTTAACAAGAGCAGGTACGACTCGAATTCCATTTTCTTTAGCATCAACAACCAACAATTTGAGCCTCTTTAGCTCTCCTAAGAAAAAAAATAAAAGAAGAAAAGGAAGATTTACATAAGAAAAAAAATAAAAGAAGAAAAGGAAGATTTACATAAACACCACTCATTTCCTATACATTTACATATGTAACACCTAAACTTTAATTTTTACATATATACCACCTTTGCTATGCATAAAAAAATGTATTTCACTTTTTAAAATTTAAATAGTAGTATTTTTTATGTGATATGAAAGATTAAAGTCGTATGACTGTAAAAAGAGAAGTTTAGGTGTTAGTTATGTAAATACATAGGAATTGGGTGGTATGTATGTAAATGCCACAAAGAAAAAACCAAAGTATAAAATAAGTAGTATGAAGGGAGAATGAATATTTAGAGGTAAAATAAGAGAGTCAAATATCAATAATCACCGATTAAAAACCACTTGATACCTAAACACAAATAAATCTTGACACGAGGTTTGTATGGTTGAGTCTCATATAGACAATAGAGACAGTATAGCCCTCCTAATCTCTGAAATAGAGAAGTTGATGAGCTCATATGACCTGAATGCACAGCTTAGTTGTCATTAGAGATTTGTTTAATATCAAAATTTCAGAACCGATAAATTTTTGTTAAGAGTATATATATTCAATCTAACGTTCTAAGGCTTGGCTGACGGCAATTAGGAAAAAAAAGTTTCAGAAGCATCAGAACGAACCAATGGAATGTGCGAACAGGGATTGCATAAAAAAGACAGAGTTAGTTCTTGGACTTGCTTCGTAAATATAAGAGAACTTCTTAGCAAACCACACCCTTTTAAAGTCTGTCAACTCAGTTGAGTTTTCCTGCCAGTGGAAAAAAAAAAAAAAGAGAGCTACTTTTCAAATGAATTTCATAAAGGCTCTATTTCACTTGAAGAAATTGAGAGGAAAAAAAATGGCAATAGAACAACGATTAAATTGAATTAAGTTTTTGTTTAATGTGACAGAGCATGAGTCTCAATGATGAACAAATGAAATTTTCTTCCCTTTTTGTACAAAGTTGGGTAGAAAATGTAAAATGAAAAAATAAATTGATCAACATTTCCCGAATAGTAATACCTTTTTATCAATCAATATGAAATTGTAAAGTAAATGCATTTAAATTCCCTCACATTCCTTCAAAACAAACATAGGAAGATTTACATAAAGACCACCCTATGTATTGACATTTCTAACACCTACACTTCAATTTTTACATGCTCCCAACTCAACTATGCATGAAAAGGTGTGTTACACATTTTAAAAGTTCAATTTCTATGCATGAAAAGGTGTGTTACACATTTTAAAAGTTAAAATGGTGGTATTACTTATGTTATATGAAAGATTTCAGTGGCATAAATGTAAAAAAGTAATGTTTAAGTGTTAGGTATGTAAATACATAGGAATTGAGTGGTATGAATGTATATGCCCCAAATAACTCAAAAGTTTATCAACCTCAAGAAAGGTAAGATGGTAAAATGAAAACCAGGGAACTGTACCCGAGTGAAGTCATCCACAAGCTCATCTATGTCCAACTTGAAAGTAGTGAGATCCATTTACATCCATGCAAATCAACTAATTTCAACTCAGCTAATGAAAACACCATAAAAACAAGAGTCATGAAAAAGATAAACCATGCAAAAAAACAATTCCATATGTAACGAATGATATACATGAAAACACTAGAAAAGAAAAGCCTAAAATCTCATGAAATTGTAATCAATCTAATTGATTTTGCTTGCATTTCTTGCATTGCATAGCCACTGTTAAGCTGAGATTCTAAAAAATGAATAAGGTAAATTTTAACGGAATTTTAAAAAACTGAATGAGACTTACTAATTTGGCATCAAGCTTCTAAGTTCTAGCCATTAAAAGCTGAAAATATAACATAATATCATCTGTGGAGTGATTGATCAACTAATTGTCGCTTTAATACCACACCATCACTTGAAATTAACTAATGGAACCAAAACTGAATGCGATGAACTCGGCGTGGCAGGGAGAATGAGGAAGGCGTGCCGCCGCGTGCGAAATCGGAAGCAGGAGGCGTCGGGGCGATGTGGGAGGGCTACTGGATTAGGGCATCCAACGGACAAAAGTATTCTCCAGCAGGGATAAGCCGAAAGTGAAATTAATGGATGATAATTGGGATGCTACTTGAAGGATTGAGATGAAACTTAATGACGCATATAAAGAGAGATTAATGCCGCGTGCGAAATCGGAAGCAGGAGGCGTCGGGGCGATGTGGGAGGGCTACTGGATTAGGGCATCCAACGGACAAAAGTATTCTCCAGCAGGGATAAGCCGAAAGTGAAATTAATGGATGATAATTGGGATGCTACTTGAAGGATTGAGATGAAACTTAATGACCCATATGAACTCAATCTACGGATAAAGAGAGATTAATTGGCATAGAACGTCCATAAAAACTTCAAACACTATGAATGAATGTTCGGTAGCAGGATTTGAGCAGGAATTATGCTAAATCCAGCTAAAAAAACAAAAATGACAACATTAAATCCTACATAAAATTCGATCCCTTTTCTCCATCGTTATACCTCAAATCCTTGATTTAGTAAAATGCGGAGATTGGACGGATTCAATTTAACTTCACAAGCCTCGCGAACTCCGCTTCTTCTTCAACCGCAGCTGTCGTCCTATCGATGGCTTTTATCCAACGGACAAAAGTATTCTCCAGCGGGGATAAGCCGATAGTGAAATTAATGGATGATAATTGGGATGCTACTTGAAGGATTGAGATGAAACTTAATGACGCATATAAAGAGAGATTAATTGGCATAGAACGTCGATAAAAACTTCAAACACTATGAATGAATGTTCGGTAGCAGGATTTGAGCAGGAATTATGCTAAATCCAGCTAAAAAAACAAAAATGACAACATTAAATCCTACATAAAATTCGATCCCTTTTCTCCATCGTTATACCTCAAATCCTTGATTTAGTAAAATGCGGAGATTGGACGGATTCAATTTAACTTCACAAGCCTCGCGAACTCCGCTTCTTCTTCAACCGCAGCTGTCGTCCTATCGATGGCTTTTCCAGCGAGTTCCCATGGCGGCTTTCTTTTCGAGGGTTTTCACGACGGTCTTCCAGTGTTTAAGATTCAAATATATATATATACATACCACCAAACTGTTATGTATTTATATATCTAACATCCAAAATTTATTATTTTACATTTCTACCGAACAAATCTTTTATAACGCTACAAAAATATCACTAGTTTAACTTTTTAAAGGAATAAGTAATTTCATACATAAAAAAGGTAATTAAATCTTAGGTGTTAGATATGTAAATGCATATGAATGGATTGGAATGTATGCAAATCTTCCAAAAAATTTATTAATAGGCCATTGTATTCGGAAATATATTACATCAGGACTCCGAACGTAGACGTAGAGCTATGTTCGGAGTCCACTGATATGCGGACACTTGGAGATGACAGAAAAATAAAAAAAATCATTTTAGTGCAGAGGAATATTCCTCCAGTGTTATTTCGCATTATTCAGGTGTAATTGTGGTGGTATTCATGTGTTATTGTGTTCTGGGAATATTCTCGGTGTTATAATAACACAATAATTATATCAATGCCGCCATAATAACACATGAATAACGTGGAATAACACAGGAGGGATATTCTCTTGTATTACAGGGCCGTCACAATAACACATGAATAACGTGAAATAACACAGGAGGGATATTCTCTTGTATTACAGGGCCGGATCACTGAAAACCACGCGCTTTTTCTTGAATCCACGTGTCAGCATATCAGTGGATTCCTAATGTAGCTCTATGTCTGGAGTCCAGATGTAATATTTTTCTCATTGTATACATATCGTCAGGTTCTTATTTCTTTACATATCTAGCATTTAAACTTTAGATTTTAAATTTATATAATTAACTTTTTTTAATTACATAAAAAATATCACTATTAAATATCAAACTTTAGACGGCACATATGTAAAAATATAAGATTTGTATGGCTTGATGTGAATTTCCCTGATAACAATTGGTATTGGCTAAAAAGGCTATATTTTAAAAAAATAAATTATTATTGATAATTAAAACTAATTGATTAAAAATGATAATTTAAATAAAATACTATTCATAAGATTTAATTTAATTAAGTTGCATTTATTATTTTTATCAAATTTCTAAAATTATTAATTAACACTGATCGAGATATCAATGCTTATTATTTAAATAGTAATTGATTTAATTATGAGATATCTTCTTCATAAACATATCTATTACATCCCCTTCATAAATAAAGAGAAAAATTAAAATCAAGGATTTATTTTAGGACGATCTAAAGTAATAAAGAAAAATTATCAGTAGCTCGAGTAGTTTGCAAAATACTAACTAACAAGTTAACCTTCGTGGATTGAACAAAAGTTGTTATTTGTTATTTACATGTTTGTATTGTTTTATGTTGAGAATTTATCGTTCTTATTTTTGAATTCAACAATAAAATTTATCATTTGGTCATGGTTTGGGTTTTCCAGTATCATTTGATATCATAACGAGTCTAACTCTAGTCTTATCCTAGGGTTTCTGAGCATCCACTCCAACCCTCCACACAATTTTTTTTTTCCTACTTGGAAACTATAGCCAAATTTTGACTAACCCTAACCTTGATTTGCTAATATTCAAAATATACAATCCCAAATTAATTTTTCTGCACCTCAATTACTCTCATGCTCTCTCTTTCACCTCTCAATCCTGAACCTAGTCATGCTACTAAGAAGACATGCTCGAGTCTGTCAGGGAAGAGATATAGCGAGAGATTTGTTGACTTCAATGAAAGCTTGTGGACATTAAGGATGAAACCCATAGGGAGATTACCCTTGACTGTGATCTAAATAGTTGGGGAGAATGGGAGAACCCGAAGATGAAGCAGTATATACAACACCTGCTCCTATTAGCTTACTATAAGCATAATGTTCAGATCCTAGCTTCATAAGTGGATAAAACATATTGTCGAGCGACCACTCCATCTTTCAGTCAAAGTTTAAAACCATATTACATCTAGGAGAACATTCAAGCCAAGCTTGTCTGAGCAAACATTGATTAAGTGGAGAACAGAGGGAATCAAGCTGCATTCCTAAATCTGTCCCAGCCAAGAAATGCTTCATATGTTATGTAGCACAGTGAATTGGATTGCACAATCAGGAGAGTGATCACTTACACCGATCAAGGAATGATTGGAAAAATAAATAGTAATTCAAAAGAATTTGAATGCTTCACAGAGGATTTTCAATTTTTAACAAACAAGGAAGAGACATCATCGATTTTAGTTGATCCCAGATATACGCATCACCAAATGTCCGGATAGAGGGATGAACCTTATCCTTGAAATTTGCCTTAAGAGCTTGATGGGAAAGAAAATTATTTAATGCGATATAGGTCCTATCAGTGAAGAAAGAGGTCTCTCCGAAGTGGTTCCTAGTGAGAGTGACGCAACCTGCTACATATTGTATCCCAAAGTTGATTTTGCCTCACATACTTATCTATCAGTTACATTCCACTGAGTACGATAAGTAGAAGAAACGAGTTTCAGACTAAATGGCTAGAGAGTTACATCATGAAAGCCTACATATATGCAGCTCCAGCTCAAGATGTGTCAAAAAACAATGCATATTTATTTTATCAAGGCGTGTTGTGCATTGACAATGCCTACAAAATCAACCTATCAAGAGACTAAAATATTTTGCTATGTTCAATATTGCAGAATTGACTTCGTATTACAAAGACCTAAAGCTCCGACAAATGAAGTTGAAGCTCCACCTAACATCGAGAGATTGGCGTGAGATTACCATAACGACCATACTATAGCCACTAGAGCACCGCTAATGCGATACTGTAGCTGCTACAATAATGCGGTTCAACCCAGAGGAGCTATCGACTTACAGCCCCTTCTACCCCTTCTTCCTGTTTGATTCCTTAACTTGCTATCCCATCATTTTCTAGCATTTTTCCTTTCTACCTCCTTTCGTTTCCATCACCATGCTATTTATATTCCCTACCTATTTTATCTACAATTCCTCATTACATATAGGTGTTGTTTGTTTTGGTTAGGGGCACTTCTAGTTTTCTTGGATTCATATATTTGTCTAGCTTGTCGTTGAAGACTTTCGTCCCTTTCAGGGATGTATCTAAAGGCGAAGAGGTGATCCAAATATAACTCGTCTGAGGTGGTTATCTTCTCCAAAAGTTTGAGGGGTGCTCTGAATGTAACCTGATCTCGCAAGGGTAGTTATCCTTCCATACGCCCCTCTACCTACTTGCTAACATCTCCCCCGCACCCTAGCCTTCATGTATTCCATTGTCGTCCAACCCTTCAGACTCTTTCCAGGCATCACACATGCCTTCCAACCCCTCTTCCTAGTCTTAATTCTAGTTGCCTTTCAAAAGCTGCAGTGGCCATTTGGTCCTATTTCTACTGTCATCAGCCCCCTAGGCCCTATTCTTACTGTCATCAGTCCTTACAGCCCATTTCTTGTTGCAATTAACCCCTTAGAGTCTATTATTATCGTTGTCCATCCCTAAGCACCGATTCCTAGCGTTGTCCACTCCTATGAATGATGTTTCCTCGACTATCCAGTCCCCTGCCACCTCTCATCGTCAACCCCCTAGGCCCTGTTCTTACTGTCATCAGTCCTTACAGCCCAGTTCTTGCTGCAATTAACCCTTAGAGTCTATTATTATAGTTGTCCATCCCTAAGCACCGGTTCCTAGCGCTGTCCACTCCTATGACCAATGTTTCCTCGACTATCCAGTCCCCTGCCACCTCTCCTACTTCCTTCTATATTGCAGCCACTTGCTGTCAACCTCCTCTCAACACACTGCTAGCCCTCCCATGTCACCCAACGTTGTTGCCACCTACTGCCATCCATCCTCCATCATCGTTGTCACTTCCTTCCTTTCTGGGCCTGTCACCCTCCTCTAGGGAGTCATATATGTGTTTTTTCGATATTTTCATTTTTATTTGCAGTGTCATCGTCTTTACTTGTTGTTTACATGCATATTGTTTTATGTTGATAATTAGTCATTGTCATTTTTGAATTCAACAATAAAATTTATGTTCATTTGTGATTTGGTCAACTATGGTATTATTTGATTTATTAAGATTTTTAGAGTATAATTCTATTTGCCAAAGTAGATTTAGTGTTGACAAAGATTTGACCAATTAAAATTAGGTACATCAACATTTAATTGAGTGGACATATAATTAACTAGCATTTGATTAGGTGAATTTGTGTGCTTCATTGTTTAGCCTACCAAGCTTTTAATCCTTAGGCTTATAGAAAATCACATTATGAGATCAATCTAATCATTTGTCACTCTTTAATGGCATCGACATGAATCCCATCTCAATAAAATATCCATAACAAGCTTGTGGAAATTTCTATAGGTCAATAGCAAGCTTGATTAGGTTTTACAACAACATAATTCACTTTTGTTCCTCAACTATGCTAAAAATTATATTAATTACTAAAAAAACATATAGCTTGTAGATAACTCTTCCATCTTTTGATATAAACAAATACTTATGATTCTCACATTTATTTGAAGATGACAACTTATAAGAAGGCTAAATTTACTAATGTTGGGCAACCAAAAAACAAAGCCCTTCAAAACCTTAGGCAACCAAAAAACTAAGCTCTTCAACCACCTCACAATTTGTTGCATCAAAAACATGAAAGAGTTGATATCAAACATAATCATTGACCATCTTAATATAAATAAAGTATTTTAAATCAAATATGTAAGAATCATCTCAACTATCATGAAGAACTGAAGTTGTACATCACAAAAGCGAAGCATCAACCCATATTAAAATAACTCGAATAAATAATTTATTCTCTCAATGAATTATTTAATCTATTGCCCTTCTTAGATGATCTCATGTTGTGCCTTATGGAAATTCAGAAATTCTCAAGTCTTAACATATCGTAATTAGACTATGATATAGCCAAACATTCACAACCTGTATATCATAATTATATTACTACCCCTAAACCTCTCAAAAGATCACACATAAACAATCATCCTTATAGATTTAGAACGACTGATAAAATTATCACACATCTACTTATAATCACTCTAATTGCCAACGAACAGCTCTATCTACGGACTTGCCCACGACATAACAGTCAAAAGTTTAGTTTTTCATCATGAAGTTGGGATTCGAATCACACAATTTATCTCTTGGGCTTAACATGCAAAAAGAAAAAAAAAACTTTGACTTATAAATAATTTCTTTGTGGCCGTCACATGATGGCTTGATCCTCAACATCATTATAACAACTAGTGACCAATTAAGCATTCACAATACCTTCTATTATTGTTATAACATGAAAGTAGAGCACTAAATATGACTAAGAGGAACCAACATCATATTCCTTCACAGCGTACCCCACAAATTCCTTACATACTAGCCGGTAGAAAAAATAATAGTCTAATGTCTTCAAATCTACCTATTTATTCACTACTTTATTCACTACTAACGAAAGAGAAAAAAAACATATTCTTTTAATCATATCATTAATTTTTCATTCATATTATCTACCATCTCCCCCTCCTTTTTTTAGGGGCCGAAGGTGAGCTTCAAAGAGCACTAAAATTAGTGATTTACGTGTGAATCAAACTCCTATCACAATGAGCCCCGACAAGTAATCATTCACGTATATAATTCCTGTGTTAAAAATTCCATTTTTCCAAAATATCTTTCTTGAAAGTCACAAATTATCAATTTTTTTGGGAGATCCTATGGAGGTTAAACTCAATATAAAAAAAATAAATATTAATTAATTAATTCCTATTATTATAGCAAGCATAAAATTCATATTATTTTACGCGTTGCTCCCAATAAAAATAAAAATTTGCAGCCGTATCCATAAAAACATGCTAGAGAGCTGGAAGCCGGAGGATAAAGCAAAGAAGAGTCGAGAGAGAGAGAGAGAGAGGCGAGTGTCAACAATGGCGGAAGGAAACAGAGCAGAGTCCAGCTCCATAGAAGAAGAAGAAGAAAAATAGCCAGAATAGGAGCAAAAACGAAGATTCAGGGCTGCGATGGGCGGAGGTGCGTCGAGGTGGAGACGAGCGGCGCAGAAGATCGGATTTCCCTGCGCTTTTCTCGTCCGCGATGCCCCTCCTCACCAAAATTCCACCACCGTAGACTCTCTTTCTCTGCATTTTCCCTATCTCTACATTTTCTCTGCTCTGCGTTCCGATTGATCCGTTTTTCTCCCAACGAAATGTTTTATCGGGGTTTATCTTCCTAGAAATTGGTTTTTACAGTTTTCAATCCCTAGATGTTTGATTTCGCTGCTTATTAGGGTTTATATTTCAAAATGCAGAAATTCTTGTTCCTTTTTTTTATGTTTGGTTCTGTAACTTGGAATGCAGATCTTGAACTCGACGGATCCAAAATCATCGGTAATGTCGGAAAGAACTGATGGGGAAGAACATAATGGCTTCCCAGCGAAGGTACTGATACTAACAATTAAGATGCTAGTTTTTTTTTTTTGTTTTTCATTGATGTTGTCATTTTAATTTTATTATAAATATAGTTGTGCGCATGACATCCAAAACTTATCTTATTTTCAATATTAACCCTGAATATTTTTTTATTTGTTTGTTCTTAACTACCAAGCTCATGTATTCATGTGTCAATATCCAACCTTTAGGACTTTAGTGAGAGAAAAACACTTGTTAGGATTTTATTTTATTGTGAACTTCATTATTTATGTGAGAATCTCAATAATGGAGATGGGAGAGTACTAATTTTATACAATTTCAAATTTTGTTATTTATGTGAGAATCTCAATAGTTATATATATATATATATATATATATATAACTATTGAGCACATGCATGTGCTAAAGTATTGATTTTGTAAGTAGTCAAGACGGGTGTTTTGCATGAAATGGTATGTTTATTCTTCAATTTTCTTGAAGAATATGTGCCTTCGTCTCTAGTTGTTGCATGCGTGTAATATTTATGATTATGGAGTAAGATTTTTTCGTCTTAGAATCGCACGAAGGCCACACATGTAAAGGGATAAGTTGAGAGTAGCGCGCATACAATATTTATGTGTGAAGAATGGTAAGTAGAACTACCACAAGACTTAGCCCGATTAGAATGATTGCACTATTGTGAGTCTAATATTACAAATGCCACTCTTCACTTTAACTAAAGAATGTGCTAATACAGTGTAATATACATGAATCATGGATGATATATTGTGTAGTAGTAGAAGTTTTATGATGTCAGAGTTATTATAAGTTGATGATGGCGATCGCCTGAATTGTTCTCTGAATAAAAGGGTGGCAAAGACAATCGATAAGACGCGCGTTAGATGTAGATCTTCGATAAATGTAGAACTATGATTGATAAGGAATATGGTAATTTGACTGATAATGGACGGCTAGAAAGACAGACATAAGTCATTGGTATGCGTCTAATGGTGATTGATGAGGAATTTAAATGTTGGGTGATTGTAGGCGGTCGATCTAGTGGGAGGCCAAGTAGTGACAAGAGGGACGTTGAGCTTTTATGATTAACGGGAATCATACATTAGTTCTTGGAATGCAATGGACGATTGATTACAAGAAATGTTAGAATGGATGAAATGACATGGCACTTGGCTTGCTCTTTCTCCTAATAAGAGGGATATTGGGAGAGTGGGAAGATAGATGTTGAATGTCGACAACTGTCAAAATTTTAGTGTTGTTGTTGGTTGGTGTTAGAATATAGTAGACACGAAACATTGAAACTCAAGCAATGACGAGCAGCTAGCTTGTTTGTTCTCCTGAGAGGAGGAGAGATTGCTAAAATAAAAATCAGTGCTAGATGGCTGTGATTGACAAATGTTTGACGCCATGCCTTAGCTGACCTGGATGTTGATGGGATCAACTTAATCATTCTCATGATAGAGGGAGGATCGAGCAACATGGAAGATGAGCATCCAAAGTAAATCACTGACATGAGTCAATTGACCATTAATTAAGGATGTTAAAAGTCAGACGATGGTGGGTGGGGTAGATCAATCGTTCTCCCGACAGAAAGGGAGAACGCTAAACGAATGGAAACAGGGCATAAGATGTCGATAAATGAGTAAAAGTGGTTTTTAGCGACGATGAGCGTCGATGTCAGCGAAGGCCGCCTTAGGTGGTGTTGTTGAAGTCAATGATTTTTGTTGACACATAACGCAGTATGGTGGCAATGACGACGAGCATCGATGTCAATCAACAAGTGGAATTGGACGATGATGGCAACTTGTGTTTTTCAAACTATAATTTTCGATCGATTGAATTATCATGTACCATATCAATAATAATAACACAAATTGCATAACCTGACAACCAAAATCTTTTCCATACATCGAAGCCATTGAATTACTTGGTATAGTAATAATACCATAGCCAGTTCATTGCCAATGTTGTCAGCCTTTATAACTTTTCCCTTTAGTGGCCACATGATGAAGAACCAAAAATGCCAAGTAAAATTGAAGTATCAGCTTTTATTGAAGGAGAAGCTAAAGTTGGATATGTTCCCTTAAGGGTCATTTATATACATACAGCCCAAATCTTTTATATTTACATATCTAACTCCTAAATTTTACTTCTTACATTTATACCACCCAAATATTTCATATCACATCAAAGATAGCACTATTTTAACTTTTAGAAAGTGTAATACATCTTTTATTTCATATGTGAGATGGTATATATGTAAAGTTGTTAGATATGTAAATACATATGAATTGTGTGGTATGTATACAATATATATATAGCGAAAGCCACCGTAGTTTTTTGAACAATAGTTTGTTCTGCAGCAGCTTCACAACAGTTTATTCAAAAAACTACAGCTACCCCAAACAGACATTTACTCATGATTCATTAGTTGTTAAATTTCTATTTTTAGCTCAATATTAATTTGATTGGATATTTAATTTGCCTTATAATATATGAATCATTCTTTATCTACTCATGCACAGATTGATTAATTATTTTTAAAATTTCATTTTTAGTTCAGTTTTAATAATAAAAATACAGATTTTTTTTTTTTCCTTTCAAAAAACCTTCATCTTATATTTTTTTCAAAGTCTTCGACAATGATGGCCCAACATCTTTCCGTGAAACATGTTGCATCCACTGAGTTTGTTCCCTCAAAAACATTAAGCAGCAGAAAGAAAAGTGCAGCAGGAGACAAATATAAAAAAATAAGTCATTTTTTTTCTTAAGGATTCACATTTACATACCACAAAATTCATGTTTATTTACATATCTAAGATCTAAACTTTGCTTTTAATATTTATACCACCCACTCTATGCATGAAAAAGTATATTTGTTTCACTTTTTAAAAGTTAATAATAGTGATATTTTTTATGTAATTTTAAATATTAGAGTGTTATATATATAAAAAATAAATTTTGGATGTTAAATATTTAAATACATAGAAATTTTGTGCCATGCATGTAAATGGCCCCTTTTTTAAATTGAAAGAGAAAATCAAACATTAGAAGTCATGTTTCCAAATTCCACAATTTTTTTTTTTTTGGTGGTGTTTGTAAGTGATAGATAAATTTGTAAGTGATAGATAAATTCTTCACAATAATGTTGTAACTCTCTCTCTTCTCAATTTCAGCAAAGTCTATGCACCATATGTTTGGAACCTCTTCTCTTGAATGAAGGTGGTAGCAGCTGCAGGCAGTCAAAGATCTTCACTGCTCAATGTTCTCACACATTCCATCTCCCCTGCATCGCCTCCAACATCCGCCATGGAAATACGACTTGCCCGATATGCCGCACCCACTGGTTGAACCTCCCTCGCCACCTTCTCATTGCTTCTCGCCCCTCTCGTCCTCTCGATTCTGCCTCAGCCGATCCCATCCTTCGCATACTCGACGACTCCATCGCCACCTCCCGTGTCAACCGCCGCTTCTCCCTACGTTCCACTCGTTACGACGACGACGACCCCACCGAACCCAATTCTGCTTCCCCCACTCGTAACACTCGTCTTCTCCTATCCTTTGTTAGACACTCTACTCACCCTCCTCATCATCTTCTTCTTCGCCTCGCCCCTCAACTACCCCTTGACCTAGTCCTTGTTGTCACCCCCAAAGACGCGCACCTCCGACGTCTCAAGCAAGCCATCGCGCTCGTTGTTTTCTCCCTCCGCCCCACCGACCGACTCGCACTCGTCACCTGCTCGCCCATCGCCGCCACCCGCGCTTTTGCACTTCACCGGATGTCTTCGCATGGCAAGCGCGCCGCTCTCCAGGTGATCGACCGTCTCTCCTACATCGGTGAAGCCGATCCGACAGAAGGTCTGCAGAAGGCGGCGAGGATATTAGAGGACCGCACGCATCAGAACCCTAATTCTTCCATCATGCATCTTTCAGACAGTCCGACTGAGGGAGCGATTGAGCAACGAGCACATTGGTTCAACATTGGATTTCATTTGGGAGATTCGAGTGGGTTCATCATGCACGAGTTCGAGGAGTTTCTGGCGAGGGTGATCGGGGAAGAGGTAATGGATGTGCGGTTGACGATTGGTAAGGAAGGGAGGGTGGTGGGGATTGGCGATTTGAGGTGCGGCGAAGAGAGGAGGATTATGGTTGATTTGAGTGGAGAGATGGAGTTTGTTCATGTGAGATATGAGTATAAAGAATGTGGTAGTAAGGAGGTTGTGGTGAGGGGAGAGATGGTGGTGGAGTTAGGGGAGAAAGGAGATGGGGGGAATGTAGAGGGGGAGGAGGACGAGGAGGAAGAGATGAGCAGTGGGTTTGGGCCAAGGAGGAGCTGTGCAGAGAGATGGGACTATCTTGATCCATTCATGGCCAGGAGATGGGCTAAGCATTTGCATGGATTTAGAGTTTAATTATGTAACTGATTTAGTAGTTTTTAATGAAGACTTTTATTTATTATTATTATTATTATTTGTGGTGATCTTCAGCTTAATTTAATGAATCTAGTGGCTTGTGTGAATGCAGTTGATTTGTGAGAAGCTATATAAAAGCACAGTTATGGTGTTAGACATGCAGATACATAAGAATTGGGTGGTATGCATGTAAATTTTCTTCTTAAATTTTTAAAAAGTTTTTACTCTTTTTTGGACGATCTAGCTTTATATTTTAGGTGGGCAAAATCTGTCTCTCACATTTTAGCCTAAACATAACCTGTTTCTCTCATTATGCACATTTTCATGCATAGGTAAGATAGCATGCATGTAAAAATTAAAATAAATTGATGTTAGATTTGTAAACACAATTGAGTGGTATATATGTAAATCTTTCATATTTACATACATCATTTCATCATGATGAAAAAAGTACTTGCCTGCAACACAACATATCTTTCATTTGTGGTAGGAGACTCTCTTGAAGCATTTCATATATTTCTTCTTGCTGGGAATGAGCCCTATCAGCAGAAAAGAACACATGACTCCCCCTAAACCCTAAATCAATCTGACTAAAACCAGCAACTTTCTCCACCTTCCTCTCCCTCATCATCTTCCTCACCCTCGCCGCATCACTCCATCTTCCCATTGATGCATAACCATTAGCCAAGCTCACAAAAGCTCCGGATCCTAATGGCTCCAGCTCAATCAAATCCTCCACAATCCCTCCATGCGCTTTGCAGGCTGCGCCCACAATCGTCCCCAAAACAGCAGAATCTCGCTCGCACTCAGGCACCCGACTCAACACCAAACTCGCTTCGTCGACTCTGTCGGCTCTTCTGAGAATGTCGATCAAGCAACAGTAGTGTTCCGCTTTCGGCTCCACTCCATACCCCCTCATCATGGAGTCGAAAATCCTCCTACCTTTCTCCACCAACCCGGCATGACTACAAGCAGATAATAGACCAATGAAGGTGACTGAGTCAGGCTGAGTTCCACACCTCAGCATCTTCGCAAAAGCTTCCAATGCATGAAGACCGCAACCGTGGTTCGCGAAGGCAAGAATCATCGAACTCCATGAGACGAAATCCTTTGCTTTTAACTCAGTGAACGCAAGCCATGAATCGCTCAACTCCCCATTTCTTGAGTACATGATCACCAGAGCGTTCGATAAACACGTGTCGAACACGAAGGATAACTTTATAGCCAAATCATGCATGTTCATCCCTATTGCCAAACTATCACATTTAGCCAAAAGACTGGTGAGTGAAAACTCGGTTGGCTCTACTGAGGATCTGAGCATGAGGATGAGAATAAACAGAGCTTCATGGTGAGATCCATTCTTAGCATATCCATCGATCATGGCGTTCCAACTCATGATGTTCCGTTCGGGCATGGATTCAAAGAGATTTTGAGCCATATCCATCTGCGAATTGGAGCTGTACGCAGTTATGATCGCATTCCACGATGCGATGTCTCTTGTTGGCATTTGATCGAACAGCTTTTGGGCGTCTTCAATCATCCCATTATCAGCTAGTCCTGATACCATGGTGGTCCAAGTGATTGGATTTCGCTCAGGCATGGAATTGAAGAAACTAATAGCTCTGTCAACTCGCCTGCAATTTAGATATCCTTTGATCATTATGTTCCAAGAGTACAAGTTTGGTTGGGGCATTTCCTCGAACAGCTTACCCGCTTCTTCTATTCGGTCTTCCTCTACATAAGCCTTGATCATAGCAGTCCAGGCTACTGTGTTTCGCGCAGGCATTTGATCGAACATGATTCGGGCGTCCGATAAGAACCCATTTCGAGCGTAACCTAGAACCATCGTTGTCCACGAGATCACGTTCTTCTCCGGCATTTTATCAAAAACCTTCCGTGCATTCTCGACTTGGCCGGCGAGGCAATAGCCAGAGAGCAGAATCGTCCAAGTGAACACATTTCGGACCTCCATTTTGTCGAATAATCTCCTGGCTTCATCGATCCTGCCTGCTTTCGCAAGGCCATCGATCATGGAGGACTCGGCCACCACGTTCCTCCCCGGGATTCGCTTAAAGAGGGATTCAGCTTGCGGAAGGTCGTCGTTCTTCAGGTAAAAGTTGATCATGGCGGCGTAGGTGACGACGTCTCGGTGGTGCATCTGATCGAATAGGGCACGGGCTCCGGCGATATCTCCTCGCCGGCCGAGAGAGGAGATTCTGAGATTGCAGCGGTAGATGTCGCGGCGAACTGATTCGGAGCTGGTTTCGACATGGATTCGTTTCTGAGATTTTAGGGTTTTGGGAACGTGTTCAATAAGTGATGATGGTTCGATGGGGATGGAGAGGAATCGGAACTGGTGATTGAAGTAGAGGTTTTGAGCTTGGAGAGAAGAAAGAAAGGTGATGCGCCTTCTCATATGTCGCGGTCTCGTGGAACTCGCTTAGTGTAAATATTATTAGGTGCGGATAAAATAGTTGTGGAAGATACAAAAAGTACGTACTCTGAAGACATTAGAGCGTGCTTCATTCTAATAATTAAAAAATAAAAAGTTGTATTTCAATAATTCTGATCAGACACCGCACACAAATTTACGTATGGTGTTCGTACACCGCACGCAAATTTGTGTATGTCCGTAGACAATAATTGCTCCGATATAACAGTAAAAAATGCCCGTTGTTCGTGAATTGTTCGTCTAGTTCACGAGCGGAACATGAATAATTTTTTAAGCTCGAATTATAAATAAGTCAAACACGAACAACTGTTTATTCGCTCGAGTCGGTTCATTTTAGTTAAAAAAAATCATATATATATATATATATATTTTTTTTAAATCATAATAACTCGTGTGTTAATGTGATTATGTTCATTCTTTAACATAGATTTGGGGCATGTTCGAATCCAACACTCTACATTTATTTTTTTCAATTAATTTAACGAGACGAACACAAACAAACATATTTAAATTGAGCTGAGAACGAACACGTTATTCTAGAGCAAATTTTGAACATGAACCGATTTCAAACTAGAGCAATTTCGAACGAGCCAAACCAGAGTTCACTCAAGCTCAAGTCCTTAACAGCCTAGGTACGAAAGATGCAAAAGATACGAATATTATCATATTTTAGTTGTATTTGTTGTATTGATGATGCAGACTCAACGCCTAATAATTGCTCCATGATATTAGGGTCTATTCTTCTCTATTATATCCATATTATTTAAATATAATATTTTTTTTTATTTAATATCAGAATTACCACTTATTATCATATTAAATATTAATGTCATGATTTATAAATGTAAGATATAAATAAATATTTCAATTCTTCAAAATTCAAATCGTGCTATTTTTAACGTGACATTAAAATTTGAAGTTTAGATGTTAGTTATGTAAATAGATAGGAATTTCGTGGTATTTATGTAAATGCCCCATAAAATAAATATTAAATTATTTATCAAAATGCAATTATCAAAATGCAATATTGTATAACTGGAAAAATAGTCTTGAGTCGATGAACAGCTCAACAAACAATCCCCCATGTCTTAATTTTTCTAACTCGTACAATTCCTCAATAATAGGTTGACCATTTCATTAAAATCGGATAATTCATTTTGCATATTTAAACCACACTACTTATCTATTTACATATCTAACCCATAACTTTTATATTACATGTATACCACTCAAACCTTAAACATCACATAAAAAATGTCACTCTTACTAATTTTTTAAATATAAAATCCATCATTTTTTTTTTATTTTGTATAGTTTGATACCAAGTGTTATAAAATTAAATATGAAAATTTTGGTGTTTAACATGTAAATATATAATAAATATATATTATGTACGTAAATCTTCATAAATTCTTATACATTTACATATCTAACACTTAAACTTTCATATTTACATCTATAACAATAGTGTCATAACACTATGCATGAAAATATGCATATCAAATTTAAAATATAAGTAATAGTGAAATGGGAGCTATTCATGTAAATATGAAAGTTTAGGTGTTAGATATGTAAATACATAATACTTGTAGGGTTTGTGTGTAAATGCCCCTAAGATATATGATAGAAAAGAAAATTGAGTCATTATGAGCCAAAACGAAACTATTTATGTGTTGGAATTGTTCATCACAACTTGGTTGGAATGAGTTGTGATTTGCTAACCTAATTGGTGGACCTTATTAACCAAATGTGCTTATTTTAATGCTTGTAGGGCCCACAACCTAATATGTCACCCCAATTCAAGTGGTTAGGAACATGAATAATTTTTTAAGCTCGAATTATAAATAAGTCAAACACGAACAACTGTTTATTCGCTCGAGTCGGTTCATTTTAGTTAAAAAAAAATCATATATATATATATATATATATATATTTTTTTTTAAAATCATAATAACTCGTGTGTTAATGTGATTATGTTCATTCTTTAACATAGATTTGATGCATGTTCGAATCCAACACTATATTTATTTTTTTCAATTAATTTTAACGAAACGAACACGAACAAAAATATTTAAATTGAGTCGGGAACAAACACGTTATTCCAGAGCCAATTTTGAACATGAACCGATCTCAAATTAGAGCAATTTCGAACGAGCCAAGCCAGAGCTCACTCAAGCTCAAGTCCTTAACAGCCCTAGGTACGGAAGATGCGGAAGGTACGAATATTATCATATTTTAGTTGTATTTGTTGTATTGATAATGCAGACTCAGCGCCTAATAATTGCTCCAAGCAGTTATGGTCTATTATTCTCTATTATATCCATATTATTTAAATATACTATTTTTTTTTATTTAATATCAGAATTACTACTTATTATCATATTAAATATTAATGTCATGATTTATAAATGTAAGATATAAATAAATATTTCAATTCTTCAAAATTCAAATCGTGCTATTTTTAACGTGACATTAAAATTTGAAGTTTAGATGTTAGTTATGTAAATAGATAGGAATTTCGTGGTATTTATGTAAATGCCCCATAAAATAAATATTAAATTATTTATCAAAATGCAATTATCAAAATGCAATATTGTATAACTGGAAAAATAGTCTTGAGTCGATGAACAGCTCAACAAACAATCCCCCATGTCTTAATTTTTCTAACTCGTACAATTCCTCAATAATAGGTTGACCATTTCATTAAAATCGGATAATTCATTTTGCATATTTAAACCACACTACTTATCTATTTACATATCTAACCCATAACTTTTATATTACATGTATACCACTCAAACCTTAAACATCACATAAAAAATGTCACTCTTACTAATTTTTTAAATATAAAATCCATCATTTTTTTTTTATTTTGTATAGTTTGATACCAAGTGTTATAAAATTAAATATGAAAATTTTGGTGTTTAACATGTAAATATATAATAAATATATATTATGTACGTAAATCTTCATAAATTCTTATACATTTACATATCTAACACTTAAACTTTCATATTTACATCTATAACAATAGTGTCATAACACTATGCATGAAAATATGCATATCAAATTTAAAATATAAGTAATAGTGAAATGGGAGCTATTCTTGTAAATACGAAAGTTTAGGTGTTAGATATGTAAAAACATAATACTTGTAGGGTTTGTGTGTAAATGCCTTTAAGATATATGTTAAAAAAGAAAATCGAGTCATTATGAGCCAAAACGAAACTATTTATGTGTTGGAATTGTTCATCACAACTTGGTTGGAATGAGTTGTGATTTGCTAACCTAATTGGTGGACCTTATTAACCAAATGTGCTTATTTTAATGCTTGTAGGGCCCACAACCTAATATGTCACCCCAATTCAAGTGGTTAGTGTGACCAAAATTATAGCAAAAAAATAAAAAGGTAATGGAAGGAGTATGAGATGCAATTTTCTTTTGGTAGGAGTGTAAGAAAAATGATGAAATAATTACATACATAAAAACATTGCTATTTAAAAATCTCACCCCCTCTTTCTTGAAAAAAATATTACATCAGGAGTCTGCACGTAGAGTTAAGTGCAAAGTCAATGGCGGTGACAAAAAAATAAAATAAAATCAGTCCGATAACATCAGATAATATTTCTCCCGTATTATTCATATGTTATTGTGTGTTATTCAAGTGTTATTGATGTGTTATAATGTTATTATGACACCAAGAAAATTTCAGAACACAATAACACATGAATAACAAGAGGGAATATTCCCCTGTGTTACCAGACCGATTTTTTTTTTTTTGTGATCATGATTTCATCGGACTCTGCATGTAACACTACATGCGGAGTTCTAATGTAATATTTTTTCCTCTTTCTTATATTTTTCAAGTTCTCGCTCAAATATCAGAATTCAACCCCAACGGTAATTTAAAAATATCACCGCAATGCTAAATTTTGTAAATAATAATATTTCAAGGGCTATGTATGTAATTATCCCAATAAAAAAAATATATTTGATCTAAAATCTTTGGAAATATAATTTTATCTTCACTAAATAAAATGAGCTTAAGGTGCTATGTTGTGGTGAAAAATGGCGGGCTTATAATTTTATGCAAATGTTACATATTTATGCTAAAAAAATAAATACATATTTTATTTAGCCATCTTTATATTAGTAGCTCCTAACAAAATTTTCGGGGCATTTACATAAATACCTCATATATTTACATATTTAACACCTATACTTTGATATTCACATATACATACCACTGAAGTTGTTATGCTATGACTCATATATCATATCGGGACAGACGCTGGATCGAAGCGGAGCGGAAGAATGTGTCCAAATTGGGAAGTTACGTGGGTTGGGGTGCGGGGGCAAAGCGCCGCGGTATGGTACATGGGTAATGCTATAATTACATATTGTATCTAGGCCTTACTCTTGGTATTATAAATAGACCTGTTAGTAACCCCAGGAGGTGTCCTCTATCATGTAATCTCTTTTCTGAATAGTGAAAGAAACTCTCCGCTCTGCTCCCGATGACGTATGCATCTTTGTCGAACCTCGTTAAATCTATTTGTTCTTCTAAATTTGTGTCGTTATTGTTTTTCTTCGCCCTAATTTTCTCAACACAAATCATTAAGATCATATAAAAAATACCAATATTACAAACCTTTTTAAGAGTGAAGTACACCTTTTTCATGCGCAAAATTGTGTGGCAAGTATGTAAATTTCCCTAAATTAATTTTTAGAGCTTCAACGTCACAGTACATATATAACTATAACGTAGAGTCTCCTCAGATATATAAATATGAATAAGAAATGGACTATTTTAAATGAATCCTGTACTATGGCTATAAAACAAATAGAAATTTAAATACAAATATATAAATTAAATGAAAACTTTTCTTCTATATTATGAATAAATATCTTATATTTCTCTTAAGTTCAAATATGTATTATATAAATATCACCTATCTTCTATGTTTTATCCGACTTTTGTCACATATTTCATTCAGTCTAACCATTTGGCAAATAAAGAAGCCTATAACTCACACTCAATAGAGCCTAAAGTTTATATATATATATTTAAAAGAATGACAGAAGGTTATTATACGATCCCCTAGCCACCCTCATGTGCTAAACTATTTGAGGACCGCCCTCACTATCGGCAAATTGGTCAGAGGGGAATTCAAACTCATGACCTGAAGGGATTTATGTTCTTTAAAGAGACTGCTCTACTAACAGACCCCAGACGACGACACACACACACACACACACATATATATATATATATATATATACATTTTTTTTTTTTTTAACATAGAGGCAGTTACATAAAGACCACCCAAAAACTTGCTATTTACAAACCAACCCAACCGCCCTCTTACATCCATTTTTCAAATTCTCACTCAAATATCAAAATTCATCGCAAAACAAAACCCCAGCCTTTTTTTTTCATTTTTATCAAATTTCATATTCCATAGTCTAAAAAAACAAACTTGGTGATTAATTTGTAAATATCAATATTTAGAATGATCTATATGCATTTATCCCTTTTTTATATTTCATCCAATAACAGGGCTCGACTCATAATGATAAGATATCGATAGATAACGATCTTATGATCAAAACTTCAAACTAATTAAATATATATTTACAAATTTATGACAACCTAACAAATAGCTTCATCAGACAATTACCTGACACACTTTGATATTGTGAATACTATCTTGTGTATTATGATGTTGTCTTCTTAAAGTTGGAGTCATCTCCGACTAGCGAGGGAAGAATGATCCAAACCAACTTTATGGATCTTCATGATCTTTCCATGTCAATGAGATTGGTCATTAGCTTTAGGACATGTCATCTCCCCACCTACAAAAGAAGATCAATCCAAAAATGCTTTTAGGAGCCTCCATGACATTCCAACATCATCTCATCATCTTTTTCAAGTTGGGTTATCTCCAACTCCCGGAAAAAAAAAGGGGGCATTTACGTACAAAGCACACAATTCTTGTGTATTTACATATCTAACACCCAAAGGTTTACTTAACAAAAACCTTGGTATTTTAAGCCAGTGCATGAAAAGGTGTACTTCACTTTTAAGACTTTTAAAAAGATAGTGACGGGGCATTTTTGATGCGAAGTTAAAGGTTCGAATTGTATGTATGTAAATATGAATGTTTAGGTGTTCGATATGTAAATACATAAAATTTCTGTGGTATGTATGTAAATATGGCGCTAAAACAATTATGAGCTATGGAGGGGGGAAAGACTTTTTTCTTTTTTTGGATTCCAAATTTGCATTTTTGTTGCTTTGACACCCATGTATTTATTATAATTATATAAAGGAAGAATTACAAACATACCCCTAAATTCCTATCTCTTTATAAATCTAACACCTAAACTTTAAGTTTTACATACATACCACTTACCTATGCATGAACAGCTGTATTAAAATTTTTAAAAGTTGTAATGATGTTATGTGATAGGAAAGATTCGGATGGTGTAAATATAAAAGACAAAGTTCGTGTTACATATGTAAATACGTTAGAAATCGGTATTATGTATGTAAATGACCCTCATTTAAAATTGGGGCACTTACATACATAGCACACAATTCTAATTCATTTACATATTACGTACAAAAACTTCTATATTTACGCACATAACATTCAAATCTTCAATATCATATCAAAAATAGCACTATTATCACTTTTTAAAATTGAAATATATCATTTTCATGCTTAAATTTAAAGCACTTTAGAACTAACCATACTTCAAAATATGAATTTCATAGGATGCATTGGAGCTTAGAACATACTTACATGACAGATCCTTGATGCAATATGCTGATAAAATGGAAGCCTCTAAGATGACACTATCCGAGCTTCTAAGCACCACAACCATTTCGCTCTCCTCGCAATTCGGCATGAAGAGAGGCCACGTTTCTCGCTTCATCAACAGAGAAAACAGTTGCGGAATACCGATGGTGAGTTCATATTTTCGTCCTGCAAGCGAAAAAAACACGAATGATCAGACCTGCGATGGGAGCGAAAATGATTCAAATAAAGGGAGCTTACACAGGCTCCAGTCTCATCTGAAGTTGAATCCTAACTATGATCCATCCACAGCTAAAGCTGTTTTGGATTTGAAGCTCAATGAAGGTCATGTATTTAAGGGCATTGTGGCTTCTAAACCCGTCGAACCGCGACTATTCGGTTGTATGCAGCCACCACATATTGTGGAAGATGTTGCTTCACATTCTACATTAGGAAATATTGCAGTGCAGAAGCTCACTCCAGAGTATAAAGTTGGGGTTCAACGACTGCTGGAAACCAAAGCTCCACCTATGAAAGCTTCAGATTTATGGAGCGAAAAGGCGACGATTCTGTTGTGCATTCGGCGCCCCGGGTACGAACTAAGCCTTAGTTATTTGCAGCTAAGAGGCTGTTTGGGATCACTTTTGTTTTATGTTTTCTATTGTTTATTTTTATTGTGTTTATGTTTTTTATCATTTGAAACATGGTATGTTAAGTTCTTCCTGGTAGTGAATTCTTAGATGTTTATGTTTTTAGGTGCATTATGTGCAGAGCTGAAGCACATCAGTTGTACTCAAGGAAAGCAATATTTGATGCATTGGGGTTTAAACTTGTTGCTGTTCTACACGAAAAGATAGAGTCCGAGGTGATTTCTGCTACACTAATCTATGGTTTTTAACTATGGATTTCTTCGTGACAATATTTTTATGGAGCGAAGAGTCGAAATAGTCCCCTGACTATTTACACGGGATCATTTTAATCCCAAAATCTATAAAAAAAATGTCAATTTTAGCGTTCATTAAAAGAGTTTGAGGACTGATCTGGCATTTTAATATGCTCTTGGATTAAAATGGACATCTACAATGAATTCGGAGACCACTTTGACACTTCTTATTTTCTATGTTTCAGGTGAGAGACTTTTGGCCTCGTTATTGGGGTGGGATTATTGTGATTGATCAAACCATGGGGTTTTTCAAAGCTCTTGGAGGGGGAAAGCTACTCAAAGAGGGGTTTTTAACTGGTTTTATACTGAATTCCCATGCAAGAGCTAATTACAAGGCTGCCAAAGCTACTGGATTCGATCAAAATTTCAAAGGAGAAGGTGGAATCAAGGGGGGGATGTTTATAATTAGAAGTGGGAGAGGAGGTGTTGCATATCAGTTCATTGAAAGGAACTTCGGAGATTGGGCGCCTATTGGTGAAGTGGTAGAGATTTGTACTCGGATAAAGGTACTTTTTTCTGATTCATGCTCTTAGAAATTGGGAAAGTTATTACATCCGGTGAACCGTGCGTCCCAACAATGGAGATGATCCGACCACATCACTATGCAGTTTGAATGGTCGGATAGTCACTGGTGTCTCTGGACACCGTACATAACAATTTTTCTGAAATTTGTAAGGTACACGAAGCTCCGACTTTTAGGATTTGAGAAGATTAATTCCATCAAATTTCCCCTAATCAAATCTTATTATAACTCATGAAATCTGATTTTGATTTCATATTTTTTTTCAAAAAAGATTTGAAAGGATTTTCGGCGGATTTATTTCAAAAACTCTATAGACATTAAGTTCCATAATGCATCCCCTCTACAACCTCACAGACCTTATTATAGGAGATCATGACAAACAAAATATATAGGGTCAATCTCAAATGCTAGAGAAGGTAGTGAAACATTTGGTCTTCGAGAAATACAAAGTTACTCTTTTCTTATTACAATTACTATGTGCACTTTATTTACTCAAACAATTCATTCTCATATCACATTAAACTGATCAAACGCATTATTATTGGTTTAGACTCGAGCTACCTGATAAAAAATTTAATGCAATGTATACATAACTGCATAATTATCAATTATATAATCTACTATCATTGGCAGTATAAAAGGAGATAATTTTAATAAAGAAAAAAATTATCGGATCTAAATAAATGATTGGTGCTAGAATCAAACAGAATTCTCATATTCTGATTCAAAGAGCTACCTGATAAAAAATTTAATGCAACGTATACATAGCTGCATAATTATAGATTATATAATCTACTATCATTGGCAGTATAAAAAGGAGATAATTTTAATAAGAAAAAAATTATCGGATGTAAATAAATGATTGGTACTAGAATCAAACAGAATTCTCATATTCTGATTCAAAAAAAAAAATAAATAAATAAATAAAATCTATGCAACAATCCGATTTAAAGAGTATAGGCTCATGCAGTAGTCAAGTTCATAAGGCCCCGTGAGGTACAGATGTAATCAACATTAAGATGAAGAAATCTGAATCATATTTGGCAAAGAAGGGAACACTAGTGATGAAGGAGACTAATCTATATTAACCACGAATTTAAACGTGAAGGAATTGTCACACAAAAAGAATTTGAACTAATGCTTTTATGAGAAACCATAGGAAAAATAGCTAAATTAGGGGAGGAACCTATGTCAAGTAAATATTCTCCTAGCCACATTTACTCTGCTAAGTTTATATTTATATTTAAGATTAACGCGCATTCTATTACCCAAATTTCTCATAAATAGGAGAAGTAACTTGAGGAGAACCTTTTATAGTGTGTTCCCCAACCCAATTAGCATCAGTGTAGGCTATTACCTCTATTTTTTATTTTCTCAAAAATTAATTCATACTCAAGAGTCTTCTTGAGAAACATTAGAATCATGTACATCATCTCCAAATGTTCTTCACTCGGGCAATTCATGTGTTGGCTCACAATGCAAACAGAATATGCAATATATGACCTAGTATGTGATAGGTATATGAGTTTTCCTAGCAATCTTTGATATATTCCCTTATCCCCAGATGTACTTTCTTCACCCTTTTTAAGCTTCTTGTTGGGATCCATTAGAATATCAATAGGTTTGCATCCAATGATCAATGTCTCCGTTAGTATATCTAAGATTTATTTTCTTTGTGATATAATAATGCCTTTCTTGAGCTTTACTACCCTCATACCGAGAAAATATCTTATAGTTCTAAAGTTCATGATTTCAAATTCAGTGGCAATCACTCTTTAAGCTTGAGAATTTCTCTTTCATCATCACCACTAACGATCATATTATCTGCATATATTATCAGTGCTACAATCTTACCTCCCTGGATGTCTTTGATGAACATAGTACGATCGGCTTGACCTTGAGAATATCCATTAAAACTCATAACTTTATAACCTTTTTCAAATCACTCCTTTGGTGATTGCTTAAGCCCATAGATAGACTTCTTGAATTTACATGCTAGGTGTTTGTTGGAATTATTTTCAATTCTTGATGGTATCCTCGTGTACGGTTCTTATTACAGATCTTAATTTAGAAAGACATTTTTTTTTTGTCAAGCTGATGTAGTCTCCAGTCATTATTAAGTTTTACTGAAAGCAGAACTCAAATGAGTTCAGTTTGGCAAATGGTGTGAAGGTCTCCCAAACAATTCTACCGGTTATAGTGAAATATTTTACAACAATTCTACCTTTAAATCTCTCAATACCTCCATTCGCTTTGTATTTGATATTAAAAACTCATTTGCATCCAACTGACTTCTTATCCTGAGAGAGTTTAGCAAAAATCCATGTGCAACTATATTTTAGTACTCAAATCTCCTCTTCAACTACATTTCTCCATTCAAAATTGTCAAGGGCCTCACAAATATATTTTTAAATTTGCATATTATCAAAATTAGATACAAATGCTCTATAGAGTGTGGATAGCTTCTCGGAATTTAAATACTCCAAAATTAGATATCTAGTCCAATTTTTCTTGTCATTAACACCAAATGAGGATGGGGACTTGAGTTTTTGTTAGAACAATTATGTCTTTGCAAGTTGGTGTACGTATGTTCAAGGTTTTTCTTCCTCCATATGTACACATAAAGTTCTCTGTTATAGACTTCAGGTTGGGTTAGTTGGACATCCTCGACAAGAATAAGAGAGTTAGTGGAAGACGAGTAGGAGAGTTATGTGAAAGAGAAGTAAGCTGTGAGGTTTTGTACGTGTCCTCAAGTGCATTCAAAAATTAATGTTCATTTATACTCTCCTTTTGAATGTCAAATGTAAGGTATTATGATTGTTTTGAAAAAATGTGACATCCATGACGTTGCAATATTTTATGGTAGTAGGAGAGTAGCACTTGTACCTCTATTTGTTAGATTTATACTCAAAGAAATTACACTTGATAGATTTAGGGTTGAATTTTATGTGATTTTGAGAATGGATGTGAAAAAAAAAATACGAAGAAAAAATTTATGTGAGGATGTCTAACCATCAAAACATAAAGTGGTGTTTTAAAGTTAAATAACCAACTAGGCATTTGATTGATAAGGTATATTGCAGTAAGAACTGCTTCCCCTCAAAAATATTTTAGAACTCGACGGGACATCAAAATTGAGTGGGATAGCTCAAGTATACGCATGTTCTTTCTCCCAGCTACCCCGTTTTATTGTAGAGTTTTAATACATAAACTCACATGGATGATTCCATATTTCAAAGGATAGAACCCAAGGATAGACTTGGAATATTCTTTTCCATTATCAATTTTAAGAATATGAATTTTGTATTAGGAATGAGTTTGAATCATGTCATGGAAGTTTTATGAGATTTTAGTTATTTCAGATTTCTGCATCATTAGAATACCTAAGTAGTTTTAGTATGATCGTAAATAAATGAGATAAACCATCTAGCCCCAATTTGAAAATCCCTAAATATCATTGTGGATGATGGAAAAAGAGTGTGAAGGTTTGTATTAAATCATGAGATAATTATTTCTAGTTTATTTGACGAGTTATCAAATCCTGTATTGATAAATAAATGATGATATAATTTAACAATATAATTGAAATTAAAATGACTTACACGACAATATCATAACAAGATTTATTTTTTGATAGACAAAGAATAAACAAACTAAAATATTTGAGGTTACTATGGAGTTGGGATCATATGTGTACATAAAAAGAGACTTTCTTTGAATAAATAAAAAATCTTAAAGCATTACAACACTGTAATGACCTTCCCAACACCCTCACCTGAAATTCACAAGAATTTATAATGGATTTAGTTATACATTTTATATCATGATTAAGTTTACTAATTAAAATCAAATTATAGCCAAACTATGGAACATAAAAAATAAAGAGTAATATCCTGAGAGAGCTCCACATCTTTTCTAGTAATTTTTTAGTGTGATCCATCTACAAGGCTGGGCTATTTAAATGTAGAAGTCTTTTAATAGTTGATTGGAGCATTGATATTTCATGTCATATGATCAGGGACTTGTGATTGTGAATCTATGATCCATGATTTAGATCTCCCATTACTGGCAAGATGGAAGAATGATATATTACCTTGCAGTGTTGTTCTCAATTACCTCCAATGAGTTTTTTAAAGTATTTCAAGTTGTTCTTCGATGAATGGTTCATCTGACCCTTTGGATGTGGTAGTAGCATAGTCTTTTTTAATTGATCTTTTCTTCCATGTCTAGATTTTCAATCAACATGTTTTCCTGCATGCTTTCCTTAAAATTTTCAATAAATGACTTTGAGGTCACATGTGAGATGGTTTCTCTTGAGCATTGAGTCACATGTTTTCCTTAAAATTTTCAATAAATGACTTTGAGATGTGCAACCTTCTTGCAATAGTCACATGTGAGATGGTTTCTCTTGAGCATTGAGTCGTGGGAAGAAATATGGGTGCACATGCAGTACATGTTGAACTCTCATTTCCAGTCAACATCAACTTTTTTTTTCTCTCTCTCTCTCTTCTAATTTTTAGCAGAGACTTCATGGGTAGATGAAAGCAAGTTTATTCTAATGATCCTCCTCTCAATTCATCAAATTCTTGAGTTAGTCATACAAGAAATTTGATAGTTCTCTTCTTCTCAATGATGGATTTAATATCACATTATCATAAAAAATTTCCTACATATGTGTCTCAAACATATCCAATTATAGCCAATATTTGTCAAGGTATTGAAATATTGGATGACACTTAGCTCTCATTGACAAAGGTCTTGATGCTTGATTTTGATCTCAAATAATTATGTAGCATTCATAGCATTGAAATATGTATCGCTTGTCGACTTCGAAATTTTTTTGTCAATTTTGTAAGGTAAAAAATTTTCTCTTGCTTCAGTGGTCAATGGGTTGACTACCCAAGAGATAACCATATGGTCTTAAATTTTTCATATTCAGTGGTTGGGGTAAGTAATCTCAAAAACTATGCCCACTCCCATAAGATGTTCCTCTTTTCCTTTACCATAAATATACATAAATACAAATTGAGACCATTGAAGGAAGTTATCATAATTGAGTTTACAAATTGTGATAATTTTAGAGAGTTTGGGAGTTGACTGAATAGAATTTTTTGTCTCTAATTCATAACTAACCTCCATATTAGATGTTAACTCTATCATTTACTTGGTCATAAACTCAGTGCATATTTAGGGCTTCTACTAGTTGCAAGAAGGGAGTTGGTTGTTGCTTCGACAGGTAGAGGACTGGCTACTCCGTCAAAATTATAATTTCTACTTTATGATATTCAATATTGTAAATAGCAATGTTTCTTTATGTAATTATCCCTTTTAATTTTTTTATTTTTTGTTCTAAGCTAATTTTATCAAATCTTTCGATAAAACTAATGATGATGATTAGAACCCAATCTACACTAAACGATTATCTATTTTTAGAAATCACTCAATTTGCTAATATATCAAAATATTGAATTGAGGACTAATTCATTTTATTTTGGTTATTTTACTGATTTTTAACATGTAAATTAATTTATTATTATTATTATTTTTTTATGGCCGTGACTTTCTCCTGCAGAATGAATCAGAAGGTTATGGAAAATAAATACTCAATGCGACCAAAGACATTGCATTGAATTGTGGCTCATAGACTTTAGGCCCGTTTGACGTGGCTTTGCCTTTTAAGGAAGTCAATTCAAAAGATGAATATGTAAAAAATGAGCATTCATGTTATATATTGTTTGTGTTATATATATACTTTCCTATCGTAGTCATCAGCTTCATTGTCCGGCACTTCTTCAATCATTATAGTCATCTATAAGAAAAAATTAAAATGCAACTAAATTGATGAAGATAAAGGTATAAATATGTCCATTACAATCAAACAAATAAATAATGAAGTTAGAATATAAACATGATGTCTTCCCTTAAGTTCAATATCTCGTTGGACTCAAGAAAGGGGCAAAACAGAATCCATCTGCACTGTTGGAAACTCACCAACGGAATTCAAAACGAGACCATTGAAGGAAGTTATGATATTTGAGTTTATGATTTGTAATAAATTTAGTCAGTTTGGGAGTTGACTGAATAGAATTTTTAGTCTCTAATTCATAACTAACCTCCATATTAGATGTTGGCTCCATCATTTACTTGGTCATAAACTCAGTGCATATTTAGGGCTTCTACTAGTTGCAAGAAGGGAGTTGGTTGTTGCTTCGGCAGGTAGAGGACTGGCTACTCCGTCAAAATTATAATTTTTACTTTAAAGTATTCAATATTGTAAATAGCAATGTTTCTTTATGTAATTATCCCTTTTAATTATTTAATTTTTTAGTTCTTTGTTCTAAGCGAATTTTTTCAAATCTTTCGGTAAAACTAATGATGATGATTAGAACCCAATCTACACTAAACGATTATCTATTTTTAGAAATCACTCAATTTGCTAATATATCAAAATATTGAATTGAGGACTAATTCATTTTATTTTGGTTATTTTACTGATTTTTAACATGTAAATTAATTTATTATTATTATTATTTTTTTATGGCCGTGACTTTCTCCTGCAGAATGAATCAGAAGGTTATGGAAAATAAATACTCAATGCGACCAAAGACATTGCATTGAATTGTGGCTCATAGACTTTAGGCCTGTTTGAGGTGGCTTTGCCTTCTAAGGAAGTCAATTCAAAAGCCCGAAAGAAAAAATTTGGGTTTGTCAGCGAAGTTGTTTGTGTTATATATGTTTACTTATTCATATGTTGTGCACAGTAATAAATGAGCATTCATGTTATATATTGTTTGTGTTATATATATACTTTCCTATCGTAGTCATCAGCTTCATTGTCCGGCACTTCTTCAATCATTATAGTCATCTATAAGAAAAAATTAAAATGCAACTAAATTGATGAAGATAAAGGTATAAATATGTCCATTACAATAAAACAAATAAATAATAAAGTTAGAATATAAACATGATGTCTTCCCTTAAGTTCAATATCTCGTTGGACTCAAGAGAGGGGCAAAACAGAATCCCTCTGCACTGTTGGAAACTCACCAACGGAATTCAAAAGAACTCATGAATTAGTAGCAATAGTCCATCCTCATTTTTTTTTTCTTACTCCATTTAAATAATAGAAACATATGACAACCTCCCATCCCAACTGGGAAGATAATAACCTATAAAATTACTTTTACGAAAGCAAATAAAGGAAAACATAACATGAAAAAGAAAAACTCTAATTAACTTCTAAAACGGGAGTCTTTAATTGAGCTTCTTAATTCAAATTCAAAATTTGAATTTTGAATTTGAATTTGAAACTTTAATTAGGATTTATTGCCCTTCCTGATTTGTCTGGGTTTCCAAATCCTCCTCCATAATTTCCTCTGGATTTGCATCAAAACATGGATTACAAGAAATTAGAATCTATAAGATTTGTCAGATAGAGTAGCACTTGTACAAGTATAAAAATATAAATCATCTCCATACATCCAAACGTTAACGAAAATGTCATAATCAATGAAACTTCTTCAATATGAAAGAAATTATATGTAGTATAATTTCATAAATGTAATTCATGTAAGTAGTCAGTGAATTTGAAATCAAACTATATAGTGTGTAATAAGCAAATAGATCATTGTAATGTTGAATTAAGATAAACTCTTGTAGTATTTTCTTCTGAGTCATCCTAGTTTTTCATCCTTTTGAATGTGAATGAAATCTTTCTTTCATTCATTTTTTTTCTTTCGTGAGCTCTAGAACAAAGTCGTAAAACTCAATAACATTTCTTATATCAAATATATTCGCTAACTCCTCCAGCGCATCAAGTATTGTAATAGAGTTTCTTGAAGCATTTGATGCAGATATAACTTCACTAATAGATGTGGAAGCATACCTCTCGACTTTGCTTTTTTATATTTTTCTCTTATTTGACTTAAACTCAAACTTTTAAATTCATGAGCATTCTCAATATTAGAATCAATCTCTTGAATTTCCTCTGCAGTTGATAAGTTTATTGTATCCTCTCGTGGTTCAAGAGGTAGCATACCCAAGCTTGGCAGCCGAATGTCCTCCCCAGTTGCTACTGCACGAACAAACGTTATGTTTAATTTCTCTTCCAACTCTGGCATTATTATGTTATAAGGAAATTTCTTCACACCAAGATTAGCTTACAATAATTAAGAGTAAAAGTGTGATGTTGGCATATACTATTGAAAATAATATATGAAGTAAATGAAAAATATAGGTGCTTATCATTCCACCACTCATTTGTAGCTTCTACTATTTTTTTCAATGGATTTCATCATATTCCAATCTCACCCCTAGTAAATCTTTCCACAACTTCCACCATTTTTTATTTTTTCCCATTTCTTTTTTTTTAATTTTCATCATCTTAACATTACGAAGTAAATCTTTCCACAACTTCCACCATTTTTTATTTTTTCCCATTTCTTTTTTTTTAATTTTCATCATCTTAACATTACGCTCATTGAAAGTTTAGTAGTCATTGAACAACTTTTGACGTTAAACCGAAGTTTTGGTGCCTAAAAATATGCCACCATTGCAACACATATTCTCATCCCATGGCATATTTCTGGGTCCGAGATCGAACAATTGTTTCATATTTCGCTCTATCGGTCGAATACATATGAGCGATATCTGGCACGAGTGGGTCACCCAGGTTCGGGTCAGTCAAAAGGAACCAGATCGATATTAAAACCTGCAAAGTTTTGGGCGTGATAAAAGGATCAAACTGAACTGGCAAAGAAATTGGGGAGCTTGATGTTGCAGGATTAATACCTTTGATATGGTGAGAGCAGGACTCCACCGCTCCTTGAGAATGTCTAGGCGTATGTTTTCGTTGCTATTAATGTTTGGATGAAAAACTTTGGTGCGGAATGAGACCTGGCGTATGCATACACAATCAAAAACTCGCATTAGCTGTCCAAAAAAAAAAATTAATTAATTAGAATATGTGAAACATACTTATTACAAAAATGTCAAAATAATCCTCTGATTATTCAAATGGGGTCATTTTAGTCTCATACTCTATAGAAGTGTTGATTCAGACGCCATCTTATTTGAATGGAGGGCCAAAATAATCCTCACTAGGAACTTTTTCAACCCATATTAAATGAATCCGGGGACTAAACTGACACTTCTATAAACACGAGTGCTAAATGACCAGGTTCACTCGTAAAGAATTAGGGGACCATTTTATAGTTTGAAAGAGTTTTTGACAATTCAAATTTCAATATCTTATCCTCAAACAAATATATAATATTATTTTTCTTAATTTTACTAGATATTCATCCATAACTTATTGTGTATAAATCATGTGGTCAAATTTTATCTTGAAATTAATTTACAATCATCTTTGGAGAAGATTCTAGAAGAAAAGAATAATTTATACATTAGTGGTTCAACTTTCAAAATTAAGTAGCACTCTGTTTGAATGTTAAAAATGTGAGTGAAAGGTATGTAAATGAGAATGGTTGGAGTGTTATGTAAAAAACTTCAAAATAAAATTTTAACTCAGATTGAAACAAATATCAAATCAGTTCATACACTCGGTCAAGCAGAAAGAAATAGAGACAGCTCAGCTCGAAACAGATAAAGAAGAATACAGAAGAATAAAGCGATGCAAAACAAACTAGTGTTGCACGATGTCGGCGGATCCTTATGCAGGTCATTCAACTCCTTCTGAATCCACTTCGAAGCCATCAGAACAGAACCGGAAACCTTCAACAACATCGCTATCGTTGTATATCACAAGAAAATCTATATCGGATCTAAAAAAATCAGGTAATCAAAAGAAATGAAAAAGTGAAATCTAAAAGAGGATCCAACCCTAATCAAAACGCTGCGACGAAAATTCGCCCAACGCTAAAAAGAAAATATTGACAGTATGGCTTCTTGAATGATGAAATAAAATCTAACCAGAAAAAACTTTAGTTTATCCTCTCGTCCTGCTTCGCGACTAGGGCTTCTTCACTGCTATATCACGGTTCTCATGCACAGCAGCTTCGAGTCCCTTTGCTACTATGTGGCGACTTCCGAATAAACTTATTGTCGCATAGTCGCGGGCGGGTAATTCTGTTTTAAGGAAATTTACAAACATAACTCACAACCATATGAATTTAGAAATTTACACGTAAATTTTTAAAATTTATATTTACGACGCTTAATATTAAAAATCTATATATAAAAAATATATATATCACTTTAAAAATTTAACTATTATGATATTTTTGTTGTGATGTTAAAATTTTAAATTTAGAGTGAAAATATTAAAGTCTTAATGTTATATATGTAAATATAATAAGTACTATCTGATATGACTCGGTAAATATCTCTTCATTTTTGTTAGGACATTTACATGCATGCCATTCAATTCTTATGTTTTCATATGAATTGTATATTCATTCAAGCAATGATTTTCCTTTTTATTTTCATTTATTAAATTTTAATATGTTTTATCAATATTTCTTAGAAATTATATTTTATATGGCACATAATTATAATAGAAGAGAAATGTAATTATTATTTTTGTTATAGACAAAAAAAAAAATATAAAAGTCAATTCAAATCAAAATACTAAATCTATCTAAATCGTCGGAAGATTTTTGTCCTTATTAATGATGAAATATACGAATATGATGTTATATAATCACTCCATTATTGTAAATATTTTGGCACTCTTTAATTCATATATCAAATTTTCACTCAAATGTCAAAATTCATGATATAGCCTCAACTCGTTCTTTTAATTTTTATCAAATTCTCAGTCGTTTTATCGTGGCACACGTAAATACATCAGTTCGGTAGCTTTAAAACTCACCTGGGTATCTACGTGCATTTATCTCTATTTATATGAATGTGTGTGAGCGCATACATAAATATACATACGTATATATTTATACATAAATATATATGTACATAGATATAAATATGTGTGTATCAAATCCCACGTAACACCAGAAGTTTGCCTCCATAATATGACAACACGATCCAAAAGTCAATCACACTACAAAAAACAACAATAAGTATAGTTGTATATAGGTCTCAAAGTGAGCCCAAAAGACACATCTATGAAGAGCAAGTCCAAACATTAGTCACTGAACGAAATTTTAAATAAGAAAAAGTTTTTTTTTATGTAAAATAACTAATGATATGGTTCTCAGGGTTTGGCGAATTGCTGAGTCCAGGATCGAGCAATTGCATCATATTTCGCTCTGTCGGTTTTATACACATGAGCAATCTCTGGCTCGAGCGGGTTGTCCGGGTTCGGGTCCGTCAAAAGGGAGCTGATTGACAGTAAAATCTGCAAAAAATTGTGACGTATAAAAAGGATCGAACAAAACTTGCGAGGAAATTGAGATGCTTGATGTTGTGATATGATACCTTTGATATGTTAATAGCAGGGCTCCACTGATCTTCGAGAATGTCAAGGCATATCCTGCCTCTGCCATCAATGTTTGGATGGAAAACTTTGGTATTGAAGGTGATCTGCCATATATATATATCCACATTCAAAAACTTACATTTTGTTTTGAAAACAAATAAATAAATAGTAATATCATCTGAAATGTACATTTATTAAAAATGTAAGACATTAAAATAGTCCTCAGACTATTTATGTGATCATTTTAATTTCTGAGTTTATAAGAAGTCTACATCAATCTACATAATGCTTTAATTTTAAATGAATTTAGAAACTAAAACGACAATTTTCTAAACTCTGTTATGTAGACAATTTTGAAACTTGTTATGAATGATCTGATTTTTGAGCCAATTCATGTCCGGCTTGAAATCGGATTGAATTTTTTTAACCGGATCGATCCTACTAAATTTCGATCCAATCCGGGGTGGGCCAATCTGATTTTTGAGCTGACACGAATGTCATTTTGGCTCGTGAGCCAGATGGTTCGGCTCCAAACCCCCCTGTCCCGCCCCGCCAAACCC
>NW_018164697.1:498820-501620 GCF_001263595.1 Phalaenopsis equestris | reverse complement strand
TTCCGAGATTTACTAATTAGGGATTTACATGATTTATTTACAAAAAAAATTGTGTATTTTACATCAACTGTAGCAAGTAAAGGTTAAAAAAGAAATAATAGAAAATACAGAAGAATTAAGCAATGAAAAACAAACCATAGCTGCCTGATGTTGCCAAGTCCTTCAAGTCCTTCTGAATCCTCCTCTCAGCCATGAAGATATCAGGGAACATACTGCAATCACTGTCTATCACAAGAAAATAAGAGCCATATTTATAAGAAAAATCAAGCAATCAGAGCTTTAATCATCAATCAATAACATGATTCCGACAAATACAACAAGAAATCAACAGAATTTTACCAAAATTATCGTCTATGCTCGAAACTCTACGAATCAAAACAAACTACTGTGATGAAACCAACATAATTTCACCAAAATTATCATGAATCATTGAAGCTCTAAGACGGTGTTTGGCGGCAACTTTGGCTTTGTGTTAAATAGAATTTATCAAATCCGACAAATTTGGATTTATCGGCCCGATTCTGCCAAGGAAGAGACGGTGGAATAAATTCGGCTTGCAATTAGATTTACTAGATTTGGATCTACGTTGTTGAAATGAGGAAATGAGGGAAGAGAAAGATAAAACACGAAAAAAATTAGATTAAATTGAGCGTTGGATTTATTTAATTATTTATGTATTTGGTTTTTGAAACCCCACAAATCGACACGAGAAAACTAAAGTTTACGACGAATCGAGTAAAATTTCAAAAAAAAAAAATATCATCAATCATTAAAATCTTATAATCGAAACAATAAAATAAAACTCTACGACCAACATTCAACAAATGCAGACAAAATCCAACCTCAAAAATCTTCCTCGAACGATAATGCCGCAGTTCCTCGCGCCGTGTCTTCGTATTTCGAGTCTTGCATTCAATTCATAACCGCGGAGGAATTCTATTTTTAAGCTAATTTTAAGCATTTAAAAACAACTTGCCCAATTATTACGTTTTTCCATACACGTGTGCGAATTGCATACCCTTAAAAGGGGCAATTACATTTGGACCATCCGAAACTTGCTATTTACAAACCAACCATCATATTTCATCGATTTTTTTAAATTTAGCTCAAATAACAAAATTTATGGTAAAACCCCGACCAATGTTTTTCATTTTTATCAAATTCTCAATAGTTCTATCGTGGCGAGCGTAAGAACATTAGTTTGGCAGTTCAAAAAGATCACCTGGGTGATTGATTTGTAAAAATCAATGTTTTGAATGGTTTATATGTAACCGTCCCATTTTTTTTAAATACTAATTACTATTTTATACTTTTGTTCCTTAAATTTTAATAGGTTTTATCAATATCTTTAAAATTTAAATCTTAGTTATGAGATAAATGTTATTATTATGACACCTTTGAATACCAATATGATAGCTTGTTACGTTTTCAGATGTTGCATAGGTGACTGGCTCATGCCCTAATGACGACCATGGAACATAGGTGCATCCAACACCAACTTGGGCCCTATTTGTGGCTAATTAGGCCTCAAAACAATTTGTACCATGTTAATTCATTAAATTATCTTGTCGGTCAATTTTTGAACGTATTATAAGATCATTTAAGCGGCATGAGGCGGTACAATGTTGCATGTTGTCTTGATATTAACTTCATCAGGTAACTTAATTATAATATATATATTTTTTTTATTTTCATGCATGAATATGCACCACTGTACATAAATGAAAGTCCAAAATGTGAATGCATATCATGAGTCATGTTACAAAAAGGAGAAATAATATGAGCCTAGCCTCATTCTCTAAACCTTCAATGTTCTCTCCCTCTCTCTATGCACCTAGACCTTAAGTGTTATTATCTTGTTGGTGTGTCTAGTGAGTTTAATAATTCACAACATATGTAAATGCATATAGTTGTAATTTTTTTTAGTAAGAACTCAATTGTGTTGGCCCTCCTCCACTTCCAACAAGACTAAGAGGAGATGAGTTTTGGCATGTTGTGAGGTAGCACTGACTATTCAACCAACCTAACAAAGCATTTGATAGAATTACCTAATATTTAATGCAAAGTATAAGTTAAGGTGTTATAGTGATCCTCTGTTTATGATATAATTGTCTTTATGGTAAGTAATATCACTTCTATAATCTAATAACTTGATTATAACGTTGGCATCAATTTTTGATATCGCGAGTGTAGGATATCCGTTCGAAACAGGCATGCAACCTATTTCAAAAAAAGTAATACCAAAGAGGATGGTACGCCTAGATTTTTTGTCATAATAATACAATTGTTAAAACCAAAGAGAATGAAACACCCGCAATATGAGACAAAGAAATAAAAATAATATTTTGTGATATTTGGCTAAGGAGATCGATCTGAGAAACAAACATGCAACTTATTTCAACAAGAAATGTTGACAAAATATTATCAGAAAATTCAAGAAAAGTATAGGCAGAGAGTACGATATAATACAATTAAAGAACAAGTGAGACCAACTCAAGAATTATTGAAAATTTTGGAAGGAATTGAAATAAGGATCAACGGGCCTAGGGTGGGATCCGGTGAAACGAAACATTGATGCTTTCGATGGGGACGGCAGAAAGACTTGCGATAAGCATTTTTGACATGTCCTCTAATTTGGTCAATTTCATATTATTTTTAAATCGAAATAGATGTTATGAATTTGTACATCGATGCAAAGAAATTTAAAATAACTTGATTTGATCCTAAGTTGGAGAAGATGTTGGATCAAATGTTTGGGGGTGTCGTTGATATGGGCAACAATGCACGTGCCCCTAGTGAG
>NW_018164697.1:493517-498720 GCF_001263595.1 Phalaenopsis equestris | reverse complement strand
TTGATATGGGCAACAATGCACGTGCCCCTAGTGAGAGAGGGTTTGGTGGCACCATGAGAATTTGGGAGCCGACCAATTGGGTGATTCCATCGAAGACCTTAACCCGGACTTCCATGAACACGAGTTCACATGCCGTTCTAAGCATTATCGGGTTGAAAATAAAACAAAGTGAATGCTGCTTTCTTTAGAAGTCAGATATCACAGCTGGAGGCTCATGTAACATTGAACTCTGCACATCTCAAGCACTTTCTGTTGATCAGATCCTGCAAATTCTGAATGAAGCTAGGGAAATTTCTGAGAAGTTGTCACTGTACTTGTTTACAATAGAGTTTCTTGAATAATCGACCCGTAGAGATTTTTTTCTAAGATGCCCAAAGACCGTAAAGTGGCACACCTACGATACTTTTATAATCGCAGGAACATTTGAGAGACTTTTTTATTTACAATAACTTTGAACATTTATGTTTTTGTATTGTTTTTCATTTTATTATAAATATTTTAACTGTTTGAGACATGTCTTATTTAGTGATGTTTATATGTTTATTGTGTTGTTAGTAATCTAATATAATTGTAGCTAATTTATTGATGCTTTTGTGTCAGTCAATACGATACTGATATACATGAATGCAACTAGAGAAAGACATGGAAGGAGAGTTGCAATTGTCGTATGCTTGATATACGAATATTATAACTCGTACATAGATCACTCTCCTTGCATTATAATCTCATATGTTGGGTACAAATGGGTTGAATAGTTGCTTGCAGACCATCCAACAAGATTTAACAATATGTTTCGCATGACACATGTAGTACTCAACGATCTGTTGAAGGAACTACACATAAATCATAGACTTCATGGCTCTTCTAAGATGAATTTGTGAGGGTGTTAGCAATAACCCTCTGCATATTATCTTAGAATGAATCAATGTGAGGAGTAATGAAGCGATTTTAATACTCATTCGAAACAAGTTGCAGATACTTCTCAGTGGGGTTGAATACATTTATGAGTTTTTCCTTACAAGTCATAAAACCAACAGACCTAACGTTCGAATATTTATTATTATTTTTCTAATTCTACTAAGATATTCATCCATAACTTATTGGGTATAAATCATGTGGTCAAATTTTATCTTAAAATTAATTTATAATCATCTTTGGAGAAGATTCTAGAAGAAAAGAATAATTTATGCATTAGTGGTTCAACCTTAAAAATTAAGTAGCACTGTGTTTGAATGTTAAAAATGTGAGTGAAATGTATGTAAATACGAATGGTTGGAGTGTTATTTCAAAAACTTCAATATAAAATTTTAACTTAAATTGAAACAAATACCAAATCGCTTCATATACCCGGTCAAGTAGAAAGAAATAGAGGCAGCTCAGCTCGGAACAGATAAAGAAGAATAAAGCGATGTAAAACAAACTAGTGTTGCACGATGTCAGCAGATCCTTCTGAAAGTCTTTCAACTCTTTCTGAATCCTCTTCGAAGCCATCAAAACAAGACTGAAAATGTTCAACATCATCGTAATCGTTGTATAACACAAGAAAATCAATATCAGATTTAAAAAAACCAGGTCATCAAAAGAAACAAAAAAAAAAAGAAATCCAAAAGAGGATCAAACCCTACTCAAAACATAGCGATGAAAATTCGCCCAACGCTACAAAGAAAACATCGGCAATATGGCTACTTGAAGAATGAAATAAAATCTAACCAGAAAAAATTTTAGTTTATCCCCTCGACCTACTTCGCGACTAGGATTTCTTTACTGGTATATCACGGTTCTGGCACTGTGGCATCGAGTCCCTTCACTACTTTGCAATGACTTCCGAATAAACTTATAGTCGCGGGCGGTTAATTCTGTTTTTAGGAAATTTGCAAATATAGCCCACAATCATAGGAATTTACAAATTTACACAAAAAATTTTAATATTTATATTTATGATTCTTAATATTAAAAAAATATATATAAAAATATATATTTTACTTTAAATTTTTAATAAGTATGATACTTCTGATGCGATGTTAAAAATTTAAATATTGATTGAAAATATAAATGCTTAATGGTAGATATGTAAATATAATAAGTATTATATGATATGTATGTAAAAATCCCTTTATTTTACTTAGGGCATTTACATGCATGCCATTCAATTCTTATGTTTTCATATGAATTGTATATTCATTCAAACTATATTTATCTTTTATATTTTTATTTACTAAATTTTAATATGCTTTATCAATTCATTTTAGAAATTATATTTTATATGGCTCATAATTCTGTTCAAATAAAAAAACTACCAATAAGGGCTAGCCATTTGGCAGTTCAACCATGTAATAAAAACAATTTCATAGTCCTGCCCAAAAAATGGTAGTAGGTCAACCCAAACCTGCTAAACCTGTCTAAATCAACATAAGATTTTTGTCAGTTGTTAATGAAGAAATAGACTGCTAAGATATTAAATAATTACTTAAATAATCACTTAATCGTTAAAAATATTCTGGCACACATCAATCATATTAAAAGAGCCACCATAAGGAGGCAATTACGTGTAAATCTTCTGAAATTTACTATTTAAAAATCAACAACTTTCTTTCATCCATATTTCAATTTCTCATTCAAGTATCATATTTTTCATTTTTATCATACATGTATGTATGTATGTATATATAGAGATACATACATGTATGTATGTATATGTATGTATGTATGTATGTATGTATATATGTATAGAAAAGAGATACATACATGTATGTATGTATATATATATAGAGATATACATTCATGTATGTATGTATATATATATGTGTATATCTCTATATATATATATACATACATACATGTATGTATATGTATGTATCTATACATACATGTATATATGTATGTATATGTATGTATCTATACATACATGTATATATGTATGTATATGTATGTATCTATACATACATGTATATATGTATGTATATGTATGTATCTATACATACATGTATATATGTATGTATATGTAATGTATATATACATACATATATACATGTATATATACATACATATACATACATACATATATACATACATATATAGATAGATAGATATACATATATGTGTGTGTGTGTGTCTGTGTGTCAAAACCCACATAACACGAGAAGTATGCCTCTTGAATATGACAGCAGGGTATATACTCGATTTGAAACCATATCCAAAGATAATCACACTACGGAAAACAAAAATAATAAAAGTTGTATATAGGTCTCAAAGCGAGCCCAAGAGAAACTATACGTGGAGAGCAAGTCCAAACTTTGTTTATCCCCTTTTTTTGACGAAATCCCAAACTTTAGTCATTGAACAGGATTTGAAGCTAAAAAGAGTCTTTTTTTTAATGCAAAATAACTAATGAAATGGTTCTCAGGGCTTGGCGAATTGCTGAGTCCAGGATCGAGCAATTGCATCGTATTTCGCTCTGTCGGTCTTATACACATGAGCAATCTCTGGCTCGAGCGGGTCGTCCGGGTTCGGATCGGTCAAAAGAGAGCTGATTGACAGTAAAACCTGCAAAAATTTTCGACGTATGAAAAGGATCGAATGGAACTCGTGAGGAAATTGAGATGCTTGATGTTGTGGTATAATACCTTTGATATCCTTAAAGCCGGGCTCCACTGATCATTGAGAATGTCAAGGCATATCCTGCCATTTTCATCGATGTTTGGATGGAAAACTTTTTTTTTTGAACGTGCCATAGACATATATATATATATATGTGCACATTCAAAAACCTACATTATGTTTTGAAAATAAATAAATAAACAAATAATCAGAAGCCCAGAAATATATTTATTAAAAATGTAAGACGTCAAAATAGTCTCCAAACCATTTTGATTTGATCATTTTAGTTTCGTAATTTATAAAAATTGTACATCGGTCTACATAAATCTTTAATTTTAAATGACCTAGAAACTAAATTGATATTTTTCTAAACTTTGCGACTAAATCTTGCACCCTGCAATAAGTTTGGGGACCATTTTGACACTTTACTCATTATGAAAATATATATATTTATATATTGATGCATGCTAGAAAATTCACAGCGGTAGAATAATGAATTATCGTTTTGGTGTTGTACGAGAATCAAACACTCACACAGATGAAAGAGAAACAAGCAGTGATGACTTCTTAAGTTTTTACGTGAAAAATCCTTAAATGGAAAAACAACGGGGCCTAGCATAATTGCAAAAATTCACTATTGATTGATGATTATAGAAATCTCTTGTTTAACAGACTGAAAAGAGTAATTATATTTTTCAGATTATAACTGGTTGGTGGAGATTGATGGTGGTTAGTGATTGTCGACGACGATTAGCGGAGGTCAACGGAGATCAGCAAAACGAGGTCGGCGGTGGTTGATAACAGTAGGCAGTGGTCGACGAAATTCGGTAGTGGTTGATGACAATAGGCGGTGGTCGACATTAGTAGATGGTGGTCGATGACAGTAGGAGGTGGGTGATGACAGTATGTGATGGTCGGCAACGGCAGGCGGTGATCGACAGCGGTAAGTGATGGTTGACGGAAGTCGACAGTGATTGACGGCGGTTGATGATGGAGTTTAGCCGAGGTCAATGATGGTCGGTTGCGGTCGACGGTGGGCGGCGATGGTGGTCGACAATGATACTAAGCTTCAGCTCCTCCTCATTGTCTCAGACTCTCTCTAAGCTTAAGATTCTTCTCATGAGAGGGGTGGGGTTTTATTTATAGTGTTTTTATGTGCAATTAGTGCAAGAATATGAAACATTTTGATCGGACAGTCTCGAGAGCTTCTCTCAATCAGATAGCGTTTAATGAACATTTGGATGCCTTAATGATGTTGGAATTGAGTGATCTTGGGCTCGTTGGATTTGTCTTGTCAAGACGCTCGATTCGAGTGTGAACTTGCTAGATTCGACCTTCCTTTGACCTCCCGAATGCGTCCGAAAATCTTGTAAGTGTGGTACAATTGCTGATCTGAGTTTGATTTGACTCGAATTGGGCTAACAATGATATCATTAGGTCCATCACATTGAGCTAGTCAGTTTAATTATAAGTTTGCTAAAATCGAAGCTCAATATAAGTTTTTATCAAAAATTGAATGTTTCTTGCCCAAAATATCATCTCGAGATCCGTATTATGCTTTGAAATTTGTTTTGAATGATGAAATTTGTTGGTGGCGCGTGTGTGA
>NW_018164697.1:461774-493417 GCF_001263595.1 Phalaenopsis equestris | reverse complement strand
TAACTAATTAATTATTAATTGATAAATGCTAAACTTTTGTTTCCTATATAATAATTATTTTTTTTTTGTTTTAACAATTAATTATTTTAATTAATACCTAATTATTATTTAGCATGATTAGGAATGAAATTTAAAATGAAGTTAATTAAAACTAATAATAATTTTTTTTTCATAGAAATAAAATAATTAAAATTTAATTGTAATTTTTTTCTCGATTTAGTATTTATTAAATAATACTAAATTAAACCTCATTCTTTGCCAAACTACCTTTCATGTATTTCCCTTTCTCATTTTTTTACAAAAACAATTGTGAAATTTACATAAAGTGTAGCACATAAAGGTTAAAAAAGCAATGATAATAAGAAATACACAAGACTTGAGCAATAAAAAAACAAACCATATCCCCAAGTTGTTGTTGACTCCTTTTCATACTCCTTCAACTCCCTCTGAATCCTCTTCTCAGCCATGATGATATCAGCGAAATCACTGCATCACACGAAATAAAAAGTCCTATGAAAAATTTCACCGAAATTATCGTCAACATCGAAACTCTGCAAATCGAGGAAATAGTAATTTATCAAATATGATAAATTTGGATTTATCAGACCGGTTTTACGAAGGAAGAGCCTGCAAGAGAGAGCGGGATAAATTCTGCTTGCAATCAGATTTACTAAATGTGGATTTTGGTTCGTTGAGAAAACATGGGAAGAGAAAGACAGAACGTGAAAAATATTGGATCAAGAGCCTGCAAGAGAGAGCGGGATAAATTCTGCTTACAATCAGATTTACTAAATGTGGATTTTGGTCGTTGAAATGAGGAAACGCGGGAAGAGAAAGAGAGAACGTGAAAAATATTGGATTTAACTAAGCCTTTGGTTTATTTATTATCGTGTTTGGCTGGATTTAAATTAAATCCATTGTTAAATCTTATAACTAATATGCTACCAAACACCGCCGACAAATCCAAATAACAAAACAAAACACAACATAATAAAAACTCTAGCGAAATCCAGAGAATCCAACCAACATTATCATCAATCATCGAAACACTACAAATCAAAACAAGGAAACTAAAAATTGCAACGAAACCAAGAGAATTGCACGAAAAGTTAACATCAATCATCGAAACGTTACAAATCGAAACAAGAACACGAAAAGCTCCAACAAATCGGAACGAGAAAACTAAAACTTACCCGATGCATGCAATGAAATTTCATAAAAAGCATCATCAAACATTAAAACCTTACAAATCGAAACAATAGATCAAAATGCTACGGCCAACATTCAACAAACAAAGAAGAAAATAAAACATTCATGATATCACAACACTATGAAATCCAACCTCATATTTCTTCCTCGGACTTCAATATCGCTATCGCGTATTTCGAATATTGTATTCAGTTTTTTCAAATCTCAGATGAATTCTATTTTTAAGCATTTAAAGATATCTGGCCCCAACTCTTACGTTTTTCCATACACGTGTTAAGGAGGGCAATTACATCTAGACCACCTGAAATTTGCTATTTACAAATAAAATCTTCATATTTCATCTATTTTTCAAATTCTCGCCCAAATAACAAAGTTTATAGTAAAATCCCTATCCATGTTTTTCATTTTTATCAAATTCTTAATAGTTCGATCGTGCCGAGCGTAAATACATCGATTTCTGGGTGATTAATTTGTAAAAATCAATTTTTGGGATGGATTATATGAAATTGTCGCCTTTTTTTTAAATAACAATTACTACTTTATACTTTTATTCCTTAAATTTTAATTGATTTTATCAATTTCTTTAATATTTTAATTTTACATGAAGCATAATAATAATTATGAGAGAAAGGTTATTATTCCTTTTTTTTTTTGTTTTTTGGAGAAATAATTTGTTCACAAATTTGTGCTTTGTATTTAGATTATAGTTTTAAAAAAGTTGAATTGCAATTTGAATTTTTGGATGCGATGTAATTATAATTTGATTTTATGTGATTTTCGATCATTGTTTCATGATTGCTCGTTCATGTTTCAAACAATAACTGTCATGGGTTTACGACAACTTGTTTTCTTTTCAAATGTCTCGAAAATTTATTGCGAGCGAGATTGAGAGTTTACTCAGTGAGCAGCTCATGCCCTAATGATGACCATGCAACATAGGTGTATCCAACACCAACTTTTGCTAGAATTGCCCGAATACATAACCATGAAATGACCCAACGACCAACTTAGGCCCTATTTGTGGCTAACTAGGCCTCAGAAAAATGTGTACCATGTTCATTCATTAAATTATCTTATTGGTCAATTATTGAACGTATTATAAGATCATTTAAGCAACATGAGGCGTTATGATGTTGCATGCTGTCTTGATATTAACATCACCAGAGAACTTAATTATAATATTTTTTTTATATTCATGCAATCACTACGCACCATTTTACATAAATGGGGGTCAAATGTGCAGATAGATATCATGGTTCATGTTACAAAAAGGAGAAATAACATGATCCTGGTCTCATTCTCTAACCTTCATTGCTCTCTCTCTCTCTCTCTCTATCCACCTAGATCTTGAGTGTTATTATCTTGTTGGTGTGTCTCCTTTGTCTAATAATTCACAATAGTTGTAAATCCATATATTTGTAAATTTTATTAGCAAGACCTCGACTTTGGGGCAGCTGCAGGTTATTGAATAATCTGTTGATAAGTTGATTAAAAATAATCTGTTGATAAGCTAGATGTGGTAACTATTAGAAATTTTTATTTTTTTGGAAAAGTCAGATCGTTGCCAGAAAGCTGTCACCGCACCTCTTAAATAGGTACAGTGTGAAAACGCTGAAAGCGATCTAACTTTTCAAACAAAAAATAAAAATTTATAATAGTCACCGCATCTAGCTTATCAACAGATTATTTTTAATCAACTTATCAGCAAATTATTTAATAATCTCCAGCTGCTCCAAACAGACTCTTCGAGGAGATAGTTTTGGCATGTTGTTAACACTGACTATTCAAGCAACCTAACAAAGCACTTGATAAATTTACCTAATATTCAATGCAAAGTCAAAGTCAACATGTAAGAGTGATCCTCATTTTACAATATAATTGTCTTTATAGAAAAGCAATATCGCACGTATAATCTAATTAGTTGATTATAATGTTGGCATCAGAGTGTAAGATGTCCGCTCGAGTTTAAAAAATGTTTTTTGATTCATGTGTTGATCCTCATAATGTATAATGTAAGACATTCATTTAAGCCTTTCCGACTCGTGTAAAGGAGCACACTGCCGATATCATTATCAAGTCTCATTCGCGCCACATAAAACAGGCTTAAACAAGAAACAGGCTTAAACGAACAAATTTATTGACAAAATTGTCCGGATGACACCTAAATTTTACTGGAAGCAGCCAGACGCCTGCCCCTAAACTACTTCCGCGTGCCCTAGGCCCTCGCGCGCTCACTCTCGCTCGAAGCTCCTCGCCGGCGAACGCTGCACCGCCGACGCTCTCCTCCGTGCCGAGACTCCCGTCCAAGGCTTCCTTGGCGCAGACGCTCGGCCGTTCTTTTCGTTGCCTTCTTAGCACGCACGGGCTGTTCGGTCCTTGCCGGAGGCGTCTTGCAGGCCTTCCTCGACGCCGGCGTCGAGCTCTCGCAGGCCTTAGCCTTCTCTCAAGCGAAGCCTTCGTGGGATCCCTGATCCTTCGCGTCACCTTCAACGCTAGCGACCGCAGCCCCCTTTCTTCGGCTTTCTCTCCTCCCAGCGAAGCCTACTCCGACGTGCGGACCTCAAGCCGGCGTTCCACAGCCGGCTGTCACCTCCTTCGCACGCAGAACCTAGGACAGAGATTATCCCCTCTCCCCTACAATTTTCTTTTACGCCCCCAACAAGCTCCTCCTCCCAACCGCGTCGTGGGCCCCTTATTCCCCGGTGGTCGGAAACCTCGCCGGAGTGCCTTAGAATCGACGGACAGAGACGATACCGTAGTGCGGAAAAGCGTGAAAGTCTTCTCTCTTTTCGGGGAGAGCTTCTCCCGAACTTCTCCGGACGACGAACAACCAACTCGTCGGTATAACCATCTCAAACCCTTCGTCTTTTCCTTCATAGCTAGCCCTAGGCTTTAGTTTTGGTAGGCCTGTGTGTTCAGTCGCCCACACAAGTTGAGTGCGTTGGCCAACATTAGTCGGTGCAGCCATATTCCTATGTGATGGATCATCCTTTTTCTAGAGGAGGCCCTAGGATTAGAATATCGGTGCATGGTTTGCTTTTGGTGAATTTATTTTGGTGTGTTGTTCTTGTGGTGGGGTTTGCATCTGTGAATGATGTTTTGGTTTGGTTTGGTTTGGTGTGGCGGGGTGCGTGCGATAATGTCATTGTGTGCATACTTTGCTGCATTTTTTTATTTTTGTAACTTTAAATTTTTCATCATTGTAATACAACGGTTAAAACCAAAGAGGCGGGTACACCGCGATAATGTCATTGTGTGCATACTTTGCTGCATTTTTTTTATTTTTGTAACTTTAATTTTTTCATCATTGCAATACAACGGTTAAAACCAAACAGGCGGGTACACACGGGTACACACGCAATATAGGACAAAGAAACAAATATAATATTTTGTGACATTTGCCTCAAGGAGTTGAATCTGTGAAATAGGTCTACAACATATTTCAACAAGAAAAAGTGATGAAACATTATAAAAAAATTAAAGAAAAATACAGACAAAAAGTAAGATATGGTGCAATTAAAGAATAAGTGAGATCAACTAAAAAATGATTGAAAATTTTGAAAGGAATCAAAACAGAGATCAGCTGGTCTGGGGTGGGATCCGGTGAAGCGAAGCATTGATGCTGTCGATGAGTAACGGGCAGAAAGACTTGCGGAAAACATTTTTGTCATGTTCTCTAATTTGGTCAATTTCATTTTATTTTTAAATTGAAGTATATGTTATGAATTTGTAGTCGGTGTCAGCTACAAATAAATTTAATATCAGTGGATTTGATTTTGAGTTGGAGAATATGTTGTATCAAATGTTTCGAGGTGTCGTTGCTACGAGCAACAATGCTCGTGCTCCCAGTAAGAGAGGGTTTGGTGGCACCCACGAGAACTTGTGAGCCGACCAATTGAGTGATTCCACCGAAGTCCTCAGCCTGGACCTTCATGAACTTAAGTCTACCTGTCATCCTAAGCATCATCGGGTTGAGAATAAAAAGAAAATGGGAGTTGCTATCCTTAAAAGCCAGATGTCAGAGCTGGTGGCTTCATACAACGTTGAATCCTGCACGTCTCAAGAACATTATGTCGACCAGGTTCTGCAAATTATGAATGAAATTAGGAAAATTTATGAGGAGTTGTCACTGTACTTGTTTGCAATAGAGTTGCTTGAAGAACCGACCCGTAGAGATTTTTTTGTCAAGATGCCCGAAGACCATAAGGTGGTGACGTACATATGATATTTTTATAACCGCAGGAACATTTGAGAAATTTTTTTATTTACAATCACTTGGGAAATTTATGCCTGTGTATTGTTTTTCATTTTGCTATAGATATTTCAGCTGTTTGAGACATGTCTTATTCAGTGATGCTTATATGTTTATGGTGTTGTTCGTAACCTAATATAATTGTAAATAATTCATTGATGCTTCTGTGTCAGCCAATACAATAATGATATACATGGATGCAACCAGAGAAAAGCGTAGAAGATTTGCAGTTGTCGTATGTTTGATGTACGAATATTATAACTTGTGCATAGATTGCTCTTCTTGTATGACATTCTCATATATTGATGACAAATGGGTTGGAGAGTTACTTGCAAACCACCCAATAAGATTTAACAATATGTTCTGCATAACACAAGTGATATTCAACGATTTGTTGGAGGAACTACACATAAAACATGGACTTCATGACTCTTCCAGAACGACTTTGTGAGAGATGCTGACGAGAACCCTTTGCATATTATCTCAGAATGAATCAATGCGAGGAGCAATGAAGAGATCTAACGCTTATTTGAAACAATTTGCAGATATTTCTCAGTGGGGTTGAAGACATTTATGAGTATTTCTTCACAAGTCATAAAACCAATAGACCCAACGTTCGAATGAACTCCCATAAAGATTTCACACGATGCACGACACATGTCATTCTTTAAGGTAATGTTTTAAATTTATTATATTCAATTTACAAAAAAAAAACAATTTTATCACGCAACCCATCATTTTCTGTCCAGAATTGTATTAAAATAATTCATGGAACGCGCGTTGATGCACGTGTTCCAAATAATAAGAAGATTGCATTCATCGGCTGTTGCGGGTTGCTAACGCAGAATGTCACGACTGTATGCAACTTCAACAAGTGTTTAACTTTTGTCTTGACCGATTAAGACGACAGAACACATGACATAATTTTCAAAGCTGCAACACAAAATAATAAGTACAACTTCCAGAACGACTTTGTGAGAGATGCTGACGAGAACCCTCTGCATATTATCTCAGAATGAATCAATGCGAAGAGCAATGAAGAGATCTAACACTTATCTGAAACAATTTACAGATACTTCTCAGTGGGGTTGAAGACATTTATGAGTATTTCTTCACAAGTCATAAACCAATAGACCTAACGTTCGAATGAACTCCCATAAAGATTTCTCACAATGCACGACACATGTCGTTATCATTCTTTAAGGTAATGTTTTAAATTTATTATATTCAATTTACAAAAAAAAAACAATTTTATCACGCAACCCATCATTTTCTTTCCAGAATTGTATTAAAATAATTCATGGAACGCGCGTTGATGCACGTGTTCCAAATAATAAGAAGATTGCATTCGTCGGCTGTTGCGGGTTGCTAACGCAGAATGTCACGACTGTATGCAACTTCAACAAGTGTTTCACTTTTGTCATGACCGATTAAGACGGCAGTACACATGACATAATTTTCAAAGCTGCAACACGAAATAATAAGTACAACTTTGTACAACTTCCTACATCCTCCTGCAGGTACGCTTGAGACTCAGCTACTCTCGTAATTCACTTTTACCTCATAACTAATTATACAATGCATATTAGACAAATGTTATTTTGTTAATGCTGAATATCTTTTGCGGGGAGGGTATCTTAAGTCATAGTTTGATAAGAGATACTACATACCAAACTTTGTGCGAACAAACAATGTAACACGAGGCAGAAAGTAAATGTTCAATAAAAAATATTCCTCCTTACACGTTGTCATTGAGAGGATTTTTGGTGTTTAGAAGAAGAAATGAGTTATACTCCGTGATATGTCATCTTACTCGTTTCCCAAACTTGTGCAAATTGTGATTGCCACGATGACAGTTCACAATTATATTCGGTGACATTCTTCTCGCATTGACGTCGACTTCTGTAGGGCGAACGAGGATCAGGAGCATGTATCTGCTGAGGAATTTGAGTACCGTTTTGGACATTCTTTATCACAGCTTGAGAATAATGCTTTCACCACTGTGCTATAGACATAAAAGATGCAAGCTAGATGACAAAGTTAAGGAAACAAATTACTGGTGTGATAGTAGGAGTGTGATTGGAGTATTTATTATTATATTATTTATACTTTATTCAATATTTTTTGTATTTTATTTAGTTTCTGTTTATTTTCATTTCGTTGTGCATTTGATATTGATTGTACTTTATTTAATACTTTTGGTGGCTTGGAAAAGTGCTTGCACCTCTGCATTGACATGATTATAAGAACCACTATGAAAAGCTTGATTTTGTGGCTCGTCATCGAGAATTGTTTGTAATTAAGGAGGCTATATTCATCTCTGTGAAAGAGCTAAAGAAATTATTTAAGCTACTGCAGCTGTGGCAAAACTTGCAGCGGTGGCCACATCATCTCCTCGTTATTTTTCACTCTTCCCTTCAATTGTTATCACCCCAGATTTGACTTCTTCTTACATACTAGTTCATGAGATGCACTCAGCCGATTATGAGTGGAAGAAGCGGTTTACAACTGAGATGGCTCGATACATGCTTAGTGAAAGTACTCGTCTTCCTACAGCTCCAACTCAGTGCGTGCCAAAGATGGACGAATATTTATTCTACCAAAGTGTGCTTTGGAACGACAACATATACATGACCGACCTGCCAGAGGGCTATTCAACATTGCCTACGTGACACAGTATTATGAGGAGCTTGAAGTTTCGACAAATAAATTCGAAGCTCGCCCAACCTCGGGAGATCGACGCTGGGCTTCCCTTGCGTGGCCGCGGAAGCGGGTTCTCGCATTGTCGCTGGTCCAGAGGAGACAGAAAAACAAGTAGCTAGCTGAACCGACCGGTACATTCAATGGGGCGAGCGACATCAGGCAAACTAGGCGACCTGTTTTTTCGCGTCTCTTGCCCATATTGAGCGGAACTTAGGGGAGAGGCGGCATTGGTGTTCTAATATTTGCGTCTCCTCCTCTTTCCTTTCCCCTCTTTTCTTCTTTTTTGTTTCCCGCCTAGTTAGGGTTATATGTATGTTGGTTTGCTAAGAGTATGGTGAGTTTCTACTGTGTGTTGTTTTTTTATTTTTGTGATGAGTTCTTTTTTCCTTTATGAGCTGTATCCGAGGAGGTGGTGATGCTCCGGCTGTATCATACTCCAAGGTGGTGATTATATCTCTACTTTTATCTTCCCTGCCTCTTCTCCTTTACGTTCCTTAGCTGCCGGCCACCCGCAAAAGCTTCCCCGCTTGCTGTCCGGTGCCGGCCACCCGCAAAAGCTTCCCCGCTTGCTGTCCGGCCTGCCCTCTTGCTGTCTAGCCTTCCCTGCTTGCTGTCCATCCTGCCCTGCTTGCTGTTCAGCCTCCCCGCTTGCTTTACGACCTTCCCGCTAGCTGTCCAGCCTTCCCCACTCGCTATACAGACTCCCTGCTCGCTATACAACCTTCTCACTCGCCGTCCAGCATTCCCGTTTACTAGCCAACCATCTCGATCCACCTAGCCTACCTCCACCGCCCTTGGAATACACTCTTGACGGGTCCATTTGTGTCATTTTGTGTTTTGGTGATGTTATTTCTAGTTTTTATGTGTTGTATCCTTTGTTTCCTATTAATAAAAGTTTTTTTTTGTGGTTTGAGAGTTCTCCTGTATCATCAACTTCACTGAATTTTTCTCCCTTATTGTTTAATGTTTTCAAATCTAAGTTGAACATGGTTTTCGTTTTAACTTGAGAGGGGGCGTTAGAAGTTATATTAAAAATAATTTATTCATATTAGAAGCTCTGAGGGTTAGTTTTATTTCTTTTTCTTTTTTAGATTTATTTTCTTGGATTTTATTTTTTTTCCTCTATTTTAGGCATTCTTATTTTAAGTTATTTCTTTTATCTCCAAATAATTTATATGAATTGATTAATTGGAGATATTAGGTGTTATATATATTTTTTTCTGTTATTATATTTTTTTCTGTTATGTTCTTTTTATTGTCTTTCATATTCTAGGATTCATGTTAGGTTATTTGTATCTTCATATCAATAAAAACATTCAGCATTATTCTGAAATTCAACACACACACATATATATAATCTGTGAATTTGCAGTTTTCAATTTATGCGTGTACTGGCTTTTGATTGTTGACCAAACTTGAAGTTCAATTTTTTATTGTTCTCCTTTTTAACCTTTCGATTTGAAGCAGGTTTACACATGCTTGTTTGAGCTGTGCACCATTAGGATTCTTCTGTTTATATCATCTTATTCCATGGTTCATCTCTAGCCTTTGCATTGTTTCCCCCAGCCAAAAACATTTGTATTTCCCCATCTCCCAGTTTATTCTTGGGGCATTTACATACATACCACCCAATTCTTATGTATTTACATATCTAGTACCTAAACTTTATTTTTACATTTATACCAATATCACGTCAAATATACAACCATGTTAACTTTTAAAAAGTAAAATATTATTTTTCATGCATGGGTAAGATGTCATATATGTAAAAAATGAAGTTTAGTGTTTGATATGTAAATACATAAGAATTGACTGTTATGCATGCAAACATTGCTTTTTTTCTTTGGCTGTTTCTGATTGATTCTGTTCAGTTAGCGAGGTGAATTTTCTTATGCTAGTTTAAAATCTAAGCAGTGTTAATTTGTTTTATACACTTTTTTTTTGTTTTTCTCATCAGGAAGTTTGTTAACTCCAATATGATCAGTTATTGGACTGCTAAGAGATCAATTAAATTCCTCCTAGATGCAAGTGTTTGTGGGAACCTTAGACATAGTTACGCTACATGGGCATGTAGAGGAAACAGACTCGTTCAACCGAGAGATTTTCTCGCTCCTTTTTCTTTGAATTCAGCCACTATTAGATGGTTTTCTTTAGAAGTTTCTGCTTCAGAGCAGATGAATCTTATTAAACAGCTGAGGGAGAGGACAAGTGCTCCAATCAAACATGTAAAATCTGCTCTTATTGATTGCAAATGGGATATTGGTAGGGGGTTATTTGATTATTATGTCATTTTAAGCACAAAAGTTCACTATCTTTCGCCGCCTTCATTTTATTGTGGTTTAATCCAGAGGCTGCACAAAAGGACCTACGAAAAAGAGGAGTGGTTCTTGCTTCAAAAAAGTCATCTAGGATTGCTGCTGAGGGTTTCGTGGCAGTGGCAGAATCTGATAACAGGGCCGCCATTATTGAGCTTAATTGTGAGACAGATTTCGTTGCTAGGAATGATGTATTTCAACACTTGGTTGGTTTTCATTTCATTTCTGTTAATTGATTATTATTTTTTTTCTTTGTTCTCATTCAAATTTTGTATAGCTGTTTAATTTTACCGTACTTGAGTATACTGCATTAATTTACTAAGGTTAATATACTGCTAACTGCATTAATAATACTTGGATTAGTGCTTCTTTAGCTATTTGCTTTGTAAGTATATTACTTTTCTAAGGTTTGCAAGAGTTTTTTTTTTTTTTTTGAAATCACATTTTCCTTTCTAAAAGTATATTCTTGAAGAATAAGCGAACATAAGAATTTATGGTTTACCAGAAATTTTGGTGTCATAGGTGGAGGAAACCACACCAATACATCTGGTGGGGAAATATGTTCTCGTGCTGGCATTTTTGATCTAACATTTATGGCACATGAGCTTTCACCTTAATAAGTAGAGTTGCATATGATTGACCAAAAACCTGTTTTTATGGCTTATGCCTATACTGTGGTGGAGCTTTTTCCTTTTCAGAGTGCTGATGAAGAAAGCACATTTTTTTAGGAAGATTTACATACATACCACACAATTCTTATTTATTTGCAAATCTAACAAATATAGTTTGATATTACATTTACAACACTTTTGCGTTACAAACCTATGCATGAAAATGTGCATTTCATTTTACAAAGCTAATAATAATGGTTATTTTGATTTGATGTTAAGGATTTGAGTGTTATGTATGTAAATATCAAAGCTCCGGTGTTAGATATGTAAATATATAAGAATTCTTGTGTACACACATGCAAATGTCCTGTTTTTATCATTATTCTTACGTTTTAACGTGGTGGAGCGTGGTGCCATGTTAGGAAGATGCATTATCAGAGGACATAGGTTGACTTCCTTTTTTCCAATAGCTTGACAGGTTATAAGAGGTTCAAATATTTTCACGCTGTTCCTTTGGAGAAATCCCATTCTAAGTTTTTGCAGCAGTTATTTCAGCCGTGAATAAATGTTTTTTAAGAAGCATTGGCAACATGCTATGCATAAGTCTCTTTTGTTGTTTAGCGCTTCATGGGATTTATTTTGTTATGTTAAAGCATTTTAAATTCCTGTAATTGTGTTCATATTTTGCAGGCTTTGACTTTGGCTAGAACTGCTCTATCATCTATTGGTCCTCCACAAGAGGGTCAAGAAGCGGCCTTTCATTTTGGTTCTGAATACCTACAGGTGCACCCATTAATGGGAATTTTCTTATTATGATTTCATGCTATCTGAAGTATTGTCCTCAATGTAACATTGTGGCATGCTTGTTTCTCATCTTTGCTGTAAATATCAATTTTTCTTCTATGCTTCATGTGTTGGAAAGAATTAATTTGCAATTTTTTTTCTTGATTTGAGGATACCATGATATCACCTTGCATTTCATAATTCTTAATTGGAAACCCGTTTTAAGTTTTTCCAACAAGTTGTCTTATGTGCTTTAAATGGTAGCCAGAGCTTTCTAGTTAAGTTGGTGAACATGATTAAGGACAAATTTTTTAGAAGAAACTGGTATGCATTTGTAAATTTATGAAGAATATCCCACCTGGTTGTTGTATTTTAAACACATCTTTGATGAGAAACTGTTCCTCTAGCATGAGAAGCTGAAAGATGTAACAAAAAATAGCTCAGAAATTTGATCCAATATAGCATGCATATTTCCTGGCTCAGCCTGGAAAGATTAATGTTGTCATTGTCACACAGTGCAAGTTCGACCTGCCATGCAAAAGCAGTGAAAGGAATAAGAAACTCATGAATGGCCTGAAGCTGCAGATCTTTGAACTACCGTATGAACTGTAGTGCATAAAAAGTAATAACTACTGTTAAAATCTCATATAGAAGTAATTCTATTATTCGTAAACCAACTTTACTAGGCTGAGTCAACTTATTCCTATCAGAACTGAATTAATTGAAGCGAAATTTACACACGTAACATAAAACTCTTATGTATTTACATATCTAACACCTAAAGTTTTATATTCACATTTATAACACTTTGGTATTAGAATACTATGCATGAAAAGGTGTATCTCTCTTTTATAAAGTTAGGAAGAGTTGTAATTTTGATGTCATGTTAACGATTTGAGTGTTATGCATGTAAATAGAAAAATTTAGTGTTAAATATGTAAATATGTCAGAATTGCGTTGTATGTAAGCAGATGCCCCTTTATTGAGTTGATATTTATACATATAAAATATGTCAACACAAATCTAAAAACAGATTAACGGCTCAGAATGTAGATGCGGATGATTAAACATAGTCTTTGATGATCGTTTTGGATTAATGTTGGCGACAAAAGCACCTTGTTCGAACGATCGATAGAAGGAACCAGGAGAAGCTCCTGCAGAGCAGTAGTCAACCTTCAGGACGATTGACGGGGAGCACTTTTTCGGACTAGATATCGATCGAGTCAAGATTTATCGGGCGATCGACGACTCTCATCGATCGAATGAGCCCCCGCTCTTATTATATACAAATAACCCTGTAATTACCAAAAAATCCCCTAAAAAGATAATTATGAGGGAACTAATTTGTACTTTTATAATATTGGGACCTTGACCTATAAATAGGGGTCCACGTCATAAATAAGATACTCTCTTTTTACTATTCTATATTGCTCTCTCTCTCTAATCAGTTCATAGCGGAACTTTCCATTCATTGAGTGTGTTTTCCGGACACTTTTGGATTCAACATCTTTTAAGGTGCGATGAGCATGGAAACATACCATCAACAAGAGGAGCCCAACAGCAACAACAAGAAGATTCCAATCAGATGAACGTAGGAGGAGAAACATGTTTTTGAAAGACTTCGTCTAACAAGGCCTGCAAGACTTGAGAACGCAGATCACTAACCAGTTCTCAGGACAATTTACAGAACTACTTAGGGCGGTCGCTGCCCTAGCAGTGGCTCCAGTTCCAGAGAAGAGCCAGTACGACAAGAAACACTAAACCCCTCTTAAGGAGAACTATTTGCCAATAATGGAAGGAGAGTGATCCACCTACAGGAAAAACCCGACGATGGTCTATACTAAAACAGCGTCGGATCTGCCCCTGTGGAGGAGAACCAACCAATGTGGATCGAGGTACAAAGGCAGCCGAAAAACGCCTTCACCCTACAGTTTTGAACACAGACACATATCTTCCCCTCGATCGGCAAGCTTCTCCCCGTAGAAAGCTGCAAGTTCCTCGCACAGTGCAATAACTTCCCTCTCCACCTGATTGACTCTCTTAAAAACCTTAGTAATTCTTTCATTGTCATCTCCTCGAGGATACCCCATAAAACAAAGAAAATGCTCCTTCATATCAGCAAGGCGGCCTAGTATGAAGTCTGAGGACACGCGATGCCCTCCGGTCACCTCCTCCTCTCTCACAACACCAGAAAAAACTTGACGGCCAGCACCCTGACCTTCAACACCCTCATCCTCGACATCCTGCTCAGCACCTTGTTCCAGTGCACTCAGTTCCGTCATATTTGCTCCCTCCGCGACAACTTGTCCCCTACCCACTCTCTCAACCGCAACATGATCCACAACCGACGCTTCATTCTTAGGACCAACGTCAATTTCTATCGATACAGAATCGATAGTCACGACTATAGTTGTTGAAAAAAGAAATGCAAAAAGTTATTCAAGCTAACATACCAAGAATTCTCCCCCATTCAGATGTAGTGTAAAAAGAATGTCCTCACCGGCTTTCCCTTGTCCTCCACCTTCAGAAAAAAGTCAGCTCCTAGTCTATCGAAGACGTCTCAGCATCAACCGCTGCCTTCTCAGGACCCCTCTGGGGAACCGCAGACCCCACAGCCACTTGTGCGGACAATCTCTCTCTTACAGTAGGAACACTCACCTCTAGCATGTGCCCCGTAGGATGATCATCAGGACGACACCTAGCATGTCCTTCAACTCTGTTCTAGGGTGGCCCTATAGGGAAATTAAAAGAATCTGGTCGGCTCTCTCGATCGCCAACTTTTAGCTTGGGCTCAGCTCTCTTCCTACTTCACCCCTTCCGCGAATACCTCACCTGCTGGCTTACGCTTCACGTCCAACTTACAAGCCCGCGCCAACATTGGAAGGCGACACTCCTTCGCTAGACATCACAAAAAACACGAAAGGAGGACATAAGACAAATAAGCCAAAAGATAAAAAGACGGTGGAAAATCCTTTGCTTTAAAGCTTATTGATAATGACCTGGGCACATAAATCCAAAGAAATCCATTATTGAGCAATAATGTTATTTAACTATTTTATGTTAAAAAATTCTCTTATCCTCGTGTACTGTACAGCTTCCAAGGAGTAAGAAAATTGAGGAACTAAATCTGCACATATAAAAATATATCAACATGAATCTTTAAGCAGGTGAACGGCTTAGGAAGTAGATGCGGACGATCGAACATAGCGTTCGACGAACGTTTTGGATGAATGTTGGTGACAGAAGCACATTGTTCGAATGATCGATAAAAGACGCCAGGAGAAGCTTCCGCAGTGCGGTAGTCAAACTTCAGGACAATCGACGGGGAGCACTATTTTGGACTAGATATAGATCGAGTCAAGGCTTACCGAATGATCAATGACCCACATTGATCGAATCCGCCCCCAGTCTTATTGTATGTAAATAACTCTATATTTACCAAAAAAATCCCCCTGAAAAGTTAATAATGAGGGGGCTAATACGTATTTTTGTAATATTGGGACATTTGTCTATAAAGAGGTGTCCATATCATGAATAAGACACTTCTACTATTCTCTACCGCTCTCTCTCTCTCTCTAACCACTTCCTAGCAGAACGCCATTTTTGGTGTGTTTCTCAGACATTTTTAGATTCAACAATATTCAATGATATAATGCATCAATGTTAGAAGTCATTTTTAATAATACATTGCTATATTCCTATGGAGTACCGTGGGGGCCTGTGGGACAAACTCTTGAGTTGCAGATAACGTTGTATATCATGCTAAAGATTTAACGATACAACAAAAGATTTTTTGTAATAAAATACAGGAAGGAGTTCAAGGAACTTTTGGGTTGCAAAAGAGAGAAGTGTTTTTGCTCTACTCGTCTACTATCGAATGCTTATTTTACTTTGTGATGACAGAGAAACTTCAGCACATAGCATACTTCACATCAAAATGCGGTGAAGCGGTTTCGAATTGCTCTCTAATAATTTGGAGTGAATCGTTGCAATAAATTCCTATACGAATATTGTCATAATTTTTTTTTTACCTACAAATGCTTTTGTGTTTGGCGCATTTACGGAACACGCCGCCAAATTCCTATGTATTTACATTTCTAACACCCAAACTCTTGCTTTTTATATATATGCCACCCAAGCCTTTCATACCACAAAAAAAATACAATCATTTTAATTTTTAAAAAATGGAATACACATTTTCATGCATTTGTAATGTGGTACATTAGTAAAATTGAAATTTAGGCGTTAAATATGTAAGTAAATAGAAATGGAGTGGTACAAATGTAATAAATCTTCCTTTTTTTTGTAGGACATGAATATTGATTTAAGTCATCCAAAAATTTCGGGGGAAACTACAGTGCAAAGCGCAATCACAGAAGTTGCTGCTATGGTTGGTGAGAATGTAAAGTTTAGAAGAGGATATGCAATGTCTACTTTTTCACATGGGGTTGTTTGCTCCTACCTTCATTCTTGCCCTCAACCAGGTATGTCACTAGTAAATGCCTGTAACTTTTTTGCCATTGTTCCTTTTACAGCAGAATGCAACACTTTAAGTTTGTTTGTGTTCATCGGTCTTTAAAAGTTTTCTGTAATAACGAAACAAATATAGACAAAATATTCCTGAAATTGGTAAATATAGAAATATTTGCCAAGCTACAACATTTCTTATAGGCAGATAAATAGTTTTCCGCACTACTAAGTTTTTGGTATGTACCAATTCTTTTCTTGAGTAAACTTAATTTGAATCTATGAAGAAATGATTTAAATATGGTTTATAATTGGTTTCAAGGAATTGATTTTTATTGCATATAATTGTGTGTGATTGAGCCTTAATTTGTATAAATCTATGCCGAAATATGAGGGAAGGATCCTAGATATTTTCTTATTCCAGTGGATAGAGTGGATGCAATATTACAGGACATACAACAACAACAACAAAGCCTTAGTCCCACTACGTGGGGTCGGCTATATGAATCCTTTTTGTCCATTGAGTCCAATTTAGTGTCATATTTTCATTACGGGACATATAAAAAGGGAAAAAAACAAGAAAGTAACATAATAATCTACAATTAATTAAGGATTTAAAAAATTTATTACAGCACTATTTTCTACCTTGTAAAAATTATAAATGATGAATGCGTCCAATTTTGCAGTGTGTATAAGCATGCTCTAATGGACTTCGTTGTGTCAGACATAATTGCAACGATAGAATTTTTCTTGTAACAGAAATTTTTTTTGAACTTCCATTGCAATTATGGGCAATATATCTGACAATTTGTTACGAAACTTCATAAGATATTAATTCAATTAATAGTTACCTTAACTATAGTGTCTTGTATTTTAAAAGAAGAGTTACATAGGTACCCCTTAATTCCTATGTATTTACATCTCTAAGCCTAAACTTCAATTTTTACATATTTGCTACCTTACATATGCATGCATGAAAATGGTGTATTCACTTTTAAAAGTTAAAATAGTGGTATTTTGTTATGTGATGTGAAAAATTTGGGTGAAAAATTTGGGTGGTATAAATGTAAAAAAGTAAAGTTTGATGTTAGATATGTAAATACATAGGAATTGGGTGGTATGTTTGTAAACGCCCGTTATAAAAATGTGATTTTTTTTCTTTGGATTTTAATACCAACATTTCACTTCATCTTTTCAGGTTTGGGTCGTATCGCTGGAATGCTTACTATTGAAGCTGAAGATAACAGTGCTTCATTAGAGCCTCTTAGAAAGGTCGGTTCCTCATTAGCGATGCACGTTGTGGCCGCGAAGCCATTGTTCTTAGCGAGAGAAAATGTTTCTTCTGAAGCAATAGAAAATGAACGAGACATTCTTAAATCTCTGGTAATTCTTCAACCTGATTACTTGGAGGTTTTTTGTCTTGTGATTTATATTAGGGGGATTTAGATGTATACCACACAATTCTTATATATTTACACATCTAACACCTAAACTTTTACTATATTTACAAGAAGAACTGACACGTTCTAGGGAGTCAGCCGGCTCAGGAGGAACCCGTTCTACCTGTTTCTTTGAGCCCGGTTCAGGTCGCAATTGGACCGGGCGGCTATTTGGGAGGGGCGACATTGCCGCCAGCCCTTCCCCTACCTCCCTTTTTTGTTTTTTCCTTATGGGTGTCTTTTTAATTGCGGTTTGGAGGAATTAGGGTTATGTTTTGGTGTGATTGTTGTTTCAGATTCTCCTTGAAGTCTCCTTCTTCCTTGCTCTGGCTGTATCTGACGACGGGTGGTGCTTTGTTGTACCCTGCTCCGAGGTGGTGCTGCATCCTCTCATATTCCCCTCCCTATCACTTCTCGTTCACCTTCCTTAGCCGCCAGCCACCCATCTCCTCTCAGCTGTCCTGACGCCTCCTTTTACTGCTGCAGCCTTGCTGTCCAGCCCTCCAATCTACGTCCCAGCACCCTATTATCCCTTCCCCTGTAGCAACTGTTGCTGTCCAGGCCACCTTCCAGCACCCTGGCATCCCTTCCTCTGCAGCAACCATTGCTGTCCAGCCCTTCAGGCCTCCAACCAGCACCCTACCAACCTTTCCCTGCAGTCCTACCTGCTGTCCATCCTCTCTCAAATCCACCATCAGCCTCCTATCCCTTTCCCCTCATACCCAACCACCGGTGGCCTTCACCCTCACCTGCCCCCTACCACTACTACTCCTCAACCACCTCGCCGATGCCACCACTGCCATCGGATCTTCTCTTCCGACCCTAGCCGGGAACTGTTGTGGTTGCATTTTATTTCAATTTAGAGTCGTGTTCTATAGCCCTAATTCAGTTGATTAATGAAATTATTTCTGTTTCCCCTGGTTTTGAGTTAGTTCCGGTATTAAGAGCACTCAAATCTTTAATATTACATAAAAAAAATACCACTAATCCTAACTTTTTAAAAGTGAAACACATTTTTTCATGCATAGGTTAAGACACTAAAATGTTATAGATATAAATATCATACTTTAGGTGCTATATATGTAAATACATAGAAATTGTGTGGCATGTATGTAAATCTCCCTTATAATAAAGCAATAGTACGTAAATATATTGCAGTTTCTCATTGGCCGAAAATAGAATGCTCTTTGGGGTAGATTTGTTAATTTTGTTACATGAGTATTACTTAAATTTAATTGACAATAGAATTCTCTATTTTGTGTTTTATGTTTTTTAGATCATTGGTTACTTAAAATTGTAAACCATGCTTTGAAAACTGATAAATTTTATTAAATATATTATTTAGTTGTATGTATGAATTAACTTTGGTCTCAAACTCTGCAACTTCTCAAAAGTCACGTAAATGTATGATTTCATTCGGCACACAAAACGAGTGAAGTGAAATCATTATGTCTTAAAACATATTTTCCAATTACAAGTAGCTAAATTATTGCTTAGTGAAAAAAAAGTTGCTGCCTTTTGCTTTCAATGTTAGCCTTTGAAAACAATAAATTATAAATTGTATAAATATTTCATATTTCATCTTTTGCTTTATAAAAAATAAAGTGATTGTCTGGAAAAAAATCGAAATTATAAGATATTTAAGTATATTGTTTGCAGATTATAAGTGGACCAGTATGCTTTTGGGAGTATTTTGCATGATGATTATTGAGGAAGTTATATTTTACAAATGTTCTTTGAATGATGAACTAGATGTGGAAGAAAATTTGCAATTGTAAGCCATTCATCAATCAAATTTTGTTGAATTTCCACAAAAGTTATAACTTGAATATTCACGAGTCTACACCAGAACATATTCATGAGAGTAAGAATCAAAACTTGAATATGAAGTTTAATTTATGGTCAAGCTAAAACTCAATTAAACCTCTATGCATTTCAAAAGGTATTTGTTGTCTTTTGTAAAATTCATTAGGCTTAACTTAATTTGAACACAACTTGGTATCTCATTCTTTTTCTTCATAGTTTTTCCGTTTTTCAAACCTCCTGTTAGATCTGTAGATTGGCTTTGATTCATTATTAATATCCAGGAAATACACAAATTTCCAGTTCAGTTTATTTGTTTGTCCTTGCACTCGTTCTGCTGATTAAAGTGTTTCTTTGTAGTGTTCGAGACAAGGGTTAATTCACGCCTCAATTGTCTTTTTAAATTTCTTTCAGGCCGAAAGCTCTGGAAAGTCCCAAATTGCTATGGAAAAGATGGTGGAAGGCCGTCTCCGAAAATACTTTGAAGAGGTAGTGTTGTTGGAGCAAAAGTTTGTTATGAATGATGGTATTAACATTAAGGGAGAGGTTTTTTTTTTTTTTTTTTTTTTTGACACAGCATTTTACTTTTCTCATACAAATTTATTGTAATTTAGTTAGTTTTCATGAGTTTACCTTTTTTTTTCTTGATTGAAAAGCTTGGCAGACCTTTCTCATTACTGTAGAAGAGAAATTACAGATTAGAGAATAACATTAGAGAAAGTAGCGCCAAAGGCTAAAGAAAAATAGAGAGGACATTCTAGTAATTCTGTAAAGAAAGGCTTATATCTAGATGGTCTGTCGATCTGTTCCATAATTTTGTTGATAATAGTAAACTTTTTACTTTTGCATTGTCCTTCCTAAAATAGGCTAGGTTGATAACCTCAATCCAAAAGGCCATTATTTTCTCTTTCCAGAGAAGCTTCTAGCATTTCTTTCACTCCAAATGATACTAATGTAACAGAAGAGAATATCCTAAAGCTCTCAGTAATCTTTCGTTGTAAAAAAATGAGTTCTAGTTGTCAACATAAGTGAAAATAGAGCCTCATGGAGTTCTTTTATTAGAGACAAGTTCAAAGAGCATATGTGATTTGATGTGGTAGCTGTGGATGAATGTCACATCTTTTTAAGTCGTTATTTGCAGTACGCCCGGTACACATGTAATGATGACTACAAAAATGCATATTTATTCATTTATGATGGAAAGCACATTATACTCTCATCTTAGGAGAAGTCCGAGGTGATGGGATTCATATAAATTTTGATACGAGAGTAATACGAGTTATATCTTTCTATAGGTCTTTAGAGAAACACCAGTAGAACTAGCACTGGTGATTAGGGGTGTAAACGAGGCGCACGCACACAAGCGAGCCTAGATTCAGCTCGTGTTCGGCTTGTTTATATTTCGAGCTCAAAACGTGTGTTCGTGTTCGACTCGTTTACTTAGTGAGCCGAACACGAGCCGTTTACGAACAAAGAGTCGTTTTGACAATCCTAATCAGGTAGCCATAAGATCTTAAGGATTGGACAAGAGTTAAAGGCTCTTTTCCTAAGGGAGCCGAACACGAGCCGTTTACGAACAAAGAGTCGTTTTGACAATCCTAATCAGGTAGCCATAAGATCTTAAGGATTGGACAAGAGTTAAAAATTATTCTTTATATTAAAACATCATTTGAATCTAATTTAATATTTTTTATTCTATTTTCTTAATTAATACTTTTAATTGATTATAAATCTTTGTAGTCTTGTAGTCAATTAAGTTTTTTTAAAAATACTACTCATCAAAGATATATATATATATATATATATAATCTTTGATGAGTAGTATTTTGAGCCAAAATGAGCTGAACACGAATGAAAAAATTTTTGTTTGTGTTGTTCGTGTTGGGTTCGTTAACTTATCGAACTAGCCGAACACAAGCTTCTTAGTGAGCCGAACACGAGCTGTTTTGACAGCCCTACTGGTGATCCTAGAAGGCAAGTGAGTCTAAGAGGCCAATTCCAGACATGGTACAACCCCTGTTGAGGGACATCCAACATGCCATAGATTTCATTACATGATGGGTTCTTTCAAATGATTCTAATGTAAGATAATAAAATATCCTAAAGCTCTCTGAATACTTTCTTGGTAAATATACCCCTTTGAAGTGAAAAAAATAAGTTCAAGTTGCCAACATGAGTGAAAAAATAATAGTTGTTATAGCCTCTTCCATATCTTAGAAATAATGCAGAAACTGGAGAATTTTTGGAATTCAACTTCCAAATATTTCTTGCGCATATCACAAGTGGCTAATCGGGTAATATTTTTTTTAAGCGGAAAAAATAAAATCTTCCTTTAGATGATCCCCGTGCAGTATATGGCCTGGAAGCACATCAAACAACTTTCCGCATGAATGTTCGAGTGTTATGTGCCTGTTTTTTTCTTTTTTAACACTCTTTGTTGGGTCTAAAATAGTATGATGAGTGTTTTTGTGAAATGCTTGCACAATTTACACAGCAGCATAAATAAAGAGTATTTCTGTTGGGTAAATTTATTGAGGATTTGCGCCAAAAGAACAACTACTTTACTTTTTTCTTAAAACAATATTTTTCTGCAGTCTTTGCTCAGTGATCTATCAAAAGAAGTTGGATCATCAGTGAAGATTGGCAGTTTTCTGAGAATTGAAGTTGGTGAGGGTATTCAAAGGTAATTATTTTATTTTTGTCAAATTTTCATCTTTTACCTGCAGCCATGAGTTAACAGATGACATCTTTACATTGGAAAGTTGAGTCTTTTATTCTGTTTTTGTTAAATCTTAATCTTTTTCTCCTCATATAGAAAATGCTTTTGTTATTTTCTAGTTATATCTTTTTTTCCTAAACAATTTAATACACCCCATAACAAAATCAGCGAGCAAACCACAATGAAACGGCAAGAGAGAGAGGGGAAAAACTCAAACGAGGGCTATGCTGATAAAAAACAAATACAAATAAGCAAGATACGACAGTGATCTACTTTTTTAGAGGTAGATCGGCTCTCCTACAACCCTGAACCTCGCCAGGAACACCACCAAAAGGAAAAAACACAACAGCTGCCAAATACATGCATGAAAGAAAACAATTCCTAGATCCCACTGAATAGAATCCTCCCAAAACATTTACAAGCTTCCCTTTCCCACTTTCCCTCCAAACCTCCTTTAATTTCTCTTCCTTGAGTATTTGATTATGGTCCTAGTGAACCCCACCCTTTCTTTACGTGGTATAGACCGGCCCGGCCTGTGGGCTGGCTGGGTTGCATTCGCTTGGACCGACACATTTTTGGATGTAGCACTACTCCCCTCTCAAAAGTCTTGTCCTCAAAGTGGAAGGATGGAAACTGCTTGTGGATTACCTCTTAAGGCTCCCTTGTTGCTTCATAGTCTGTCAGTCATTTCCGCTAAACCAATACCTCCTTCCCTCCCCACTTCTCGGCGCACTCCTTAGATCTCTAATGGCTCTAGAATCACCTTCAATCCTCCGTCAACATCAGCGATAGTATAGATGAGGGTGCATGATTCCAATCACACGTCTTAACTGTGATACATGGAAGATTGGGAATAGTGCCGACGTAGTGGTAATTTCAAACGGTAGGTCACTGCCCCGTTGAGTGTCATCACTTCACAAGGCCCAAAGTATCTCGGTGAGAGTTTCTTGCTCCTTCTGGCCAATGTCTTCTATTGGCAGGGCCTCAGTTTAAAGTAGACAATGCCCCCTGGTTTAAATTGCACATCTCTCTTGTTTTTATCCGCTTTCCTTTTCATGATTTGCTAGTATCTTATCCCTTTCCTCTAAGTATTGATCAATGTTGGATACATGTAGAACTATGCCAACAATATATTAACTGAGGTAAATCACACACTCATATAATATCTTGAAAGGAGTGGTCTGTGTTGCGGTATGGTACTAAGTATTATACCAATATTCGATCCATAATTTTGAAGTATCAGATACAAAACAACGTAGGTATGTTTGCACACTCTTGTTGATCACTTTCTTCTGTCCATCGGTCTAGGGATGATATGCAGTGTTTCTCTTAAGGACTGCCTCTTGTAACCTGAATAGCTCTTTCCAAAAATGACTGAGCAACACCTTGTCCCTATTCGAAACAATTGATTTCTGGTACTAAGTTTAAACAGACTGCTTCCTGGATAAACACCGCTGCAATCGAAACTGCAGTGTATGAATGTCGTAAGGTAATGAAATATGCATACTTACTCGGATGGTACCACTGACATTCGTCACATTTTTCCACCATATTCTCGAATTTCTTGAGCATCCTCACCCAATAAAATTTTGTTGTCAGACGAATGTAGGTCTTCTTCACCTCTGAATGTTCCCCGATTGCATTGCCATGAAACTTTTGTAATAATTTGGAAATATACTCTGATGTCTTGGGTAACACGAATCGCTTCTGGTGGAGCAGTTGTTGTCCCCTCAATGCATATCTTGGATGAATGTTTGGTTCCTGTAGTAGCTCAACCCTTATCTTCCTCGGCTTCTCATCTCGTTATCTCAGGGCTTCCCAATCTATGACTAAGGGTGTCGATAGGGCCATCAATTGCGGTTCCTCTACCTTTCTCGACAGTGCGTTTGTTGCCTTGTTCTTCAATCCTGGTCGATGTTGAATTTCAAAATCATACCCCAGTAATTTGGGTAACCTTCTCTGATGGTTCTCAGTGCTCCAGAAGATACTTTAAATTTCTCTGATCTGTCATGACCAAAAAATGCCATCCCAACAGGTAGGGCCGCCACTTCTGAATGGTCGAGACAATCGCCATCAATTCCCATTCATATACGGACTTTGGACTTGCTCTGGTCATAAGAACCTGGTTGAAGTAGGCAATTGGACGTTGATCCTGCATGAGTACTGCTCCTAATTCGTACCTTTACGCATCTGTTTCTACCACAGTTGGTTTACTGAAATTTGGAAATGCTAATAATAGGATGCTAGTCATGGCCCTCTTCAAATGATCAATGTCTGCCGCTGCTTCCCTCTATTTGAAATTGTCTTTCTTTAATTGTTTTGTCAGTGACTATGCTATCGTGTCATATCCTCTCACAAACTTCCGGTAGTAGCCGGTGAGACCTAGACATCCTCTCAACTCCCTCAAATTCTTTGGTAAGGGTCAATCAACCATAGTCTCGATCTTGGACCGATCCAGGTCACCACATTTCCTAGGTACTCCACCTGTAACCATGCAAAAAATATTTCTTCAAGTTGGCATACAACTGATGCTCCCTCAATGTCTTCAAGACTGCTCTTAGGTGACCCACATACCCCTGTAGACCATAATGTTATCAAAGAAAACCAAGACAAATTTCCGGAGATAAAGTTGAAAACCCCTATTCATGAGGGGTAGAAATGTCGGGGTGTTGGTGAGGCCGAACAACATCACTAAGAACTGATAATGTACTGAATGTTGTCTTGTGCACATCCGCAAGATTCATCCCGATCTGGTGATACCCTGATTTAAGATCAATTTTTGAAAAAAAATGATTGCCCCAACTCAACTGGTAACTCATCCGTCACAAGAATAGGAAATTTGTCTGACACTGTTTAATTGTTCAAAGCCTGATTGCCCGCACAAAATCTCCAACAACCATCTTTTTTCTTCACCAAGAGGACAAAACGGGAAAAAGGGCTCACACTAGGCTTGATAATCTCAGCCTCGAGCATCTCTCTTTCTGAATATGAGGGTACTTGTATGGTATGACGCTGATGGGAGAAACCCCTTTCTTCAATGTAATAGTGTTCTCGTGTTCCATCGGAGGAGGTAACCCATTTGGCTGTTGGAAGACATCCATAAACTAGTATTAAAACTGTTGGACCCCTTCTGGAAACTCTGCCAACTCTGAATCCAGTATCTCCTTAATGCCTGCAACTCCACTAAGGAGCTCAGTACTTCTCCGCTAATCTACTTGACCATGGTTTTGCATAAACTAGCACCTCCTCTCAAAACCATCTTCCTACCCTCCACTTGGAACTTCATCGTCAAGGACTTTCACTCCATCTCCAATGTTCGCTGCCACTTCATCCCCAAAATCCCATATGCGCTGCCTTATTCTTTAGAAAGTCTTCCACCACCTATAGGTCATGTAGTGTCAGACCAACCCCTTGCATATTCTGCGACATTTCTCCACCTTCCTTGTCCCCATCATGACGCCGAACTTCCATGTGGTCACCATAACTTGATTTGAGATGAAGTTATGTGTGGTTTCGTTATTTACCAACACCAATCGGTTGTTCCACGATCATCTCACTACAAATTTTAGGGACACCTCCGTCACATCTAAATGCAAATGCTCCACCTCCATCGCACTTCCGATTTCTCACTCTTTGTATCCTCCTCCTGAACTAAAAGATAAAGGGTGCACTCGTTGCAATGATCTCCTGTGGCGTATTTTTGGTCACATCGGTAACAAAATCTTTTTGCTCTTTTACCTGCACTTATGCATCTATAAGGCGCTTGAAATTACCCTCCGGAAGGGGTCCTCACTCTTTTTTTCGGCGTCTCTTTGTGAAATAACACCATCTGAGTCATCGGTATTGTGGCTGTCAATGTGCTTTTGTAGAAGCCTCGTGTTGTTGCTTTTGCTAATCTTCTTAACCTATTTCTTATCATCCGTCATCTGAAGAGCTTCATCATTTCCCTCAATCCTCACTTTCTCAAGAGGTGGATGGCTGCTCGTATGTCGGGCTTTAGGCCTTTCAAGAAGTTTCATTTCAATCATGCTGCAGAAATGCCCCTCAACCTCCTTGACAAGAGCTTGAACTTTTCCAGATATTCCGTAACCATCACCTCCTGAGTCAGAGCATAGAATTGCTTGTGCAGTTCTCCTTCCCTAATGGCTTGGAAACATTCCAACAAGCAATCCTTAAACTCCTCTTATGAGTGCATCAGATATCTTGCCTCCATTAACTGAAACCATGCTGAAGCATTTCCCTCCAAGCATAATCCCGTTGTCGTGAGCTTCTCTTCCTCTGTCAACCCATTGATTGCAAATTATCTTTCCAACCGATAAACTCACTCATGTGCATCTTCCCCTTCGAAGATTAGCATTTTTGGTTTTCTGACTCTTCATCTCTACCCCAAACTCTTTTTCCCCCGATACTTTACCCCATGGATCTAGGGTGGAATTCCCTCATTCGATCATAGACATATCACACTCCCAATTCCCTTCTTCATCCATCGTGCTTTTCCGCGCCCCTTACACCATCCCTCCAATTTTCGGCCCATCCCCCTCCATCGGAAGTTGAATGGAGGATGGATTTGAGAGCATAAAAAAATAAGGGAGATGATGAAAAAGCACATGGAGATGCAATTCAAGGTCGTGCCGACCGCTCCAGCTACAAACCCTTAACCAAGGTTGATCAGGGAATCCTTGCCTAGGTCAAAAGGGAAGGAAATATACTTACAACAGCGTCACCCTAGACTCCAAGTGGGGGTGGGGGGAGGGGGGCAGTGGAGACTTGTAAAAAGGTGATTGTAAAGTCAGGGTGAAGAAAACAATTTTTTACAAAGATGTGGGAATTATATATATATATATATATATTAAAAAAATCAAATAACATTTTTTTTTTACCGCCACCATATTTTAGCATGTTGAAAAAAATAGCTTCCTATGACAAAATTTCTAAAAAATAATTCCCTAAACGGAGTTGTGGTGATAGTCTGAAATGATAAGCAGGTAAAAAAATTTCCCAAACAAGCCCTTAATCTTACACTATATAAAAGATTTAATTTAGTCAAACTCTTAAAATAATAGCTAAAATGATATATCATCATTTGCCATCAAAAGTAATAAGAATTGAAATCATGTAGATATTAAAATTCTTTCAAAATATAATAAATGATTTTTTTTTAAATTTTGGAGTGCTATGTAGCAAATCTATCAATTATAATTATTAATTTTTTTTATTTGGTCATTAATCAATGTTTTTCCATGACAAGCTCCTCTTTCCTAACCTACATCATAAAATGATTTTAAAACTTAGAATATTTAGCTAACTACCATGGCATCCCAAATAATTAATATTGTTATTTACAATATAACCCCTCGTATCTTTTTTTGAACTGTCAAACTCATCTTTTTTCACTTGCCATGATCAAACCTTTGTGAATTTGTTAAAAAAAAAAAAGTAGGTTGGGATTTTATTGTGAATTTCTATTTTTGAGTGGATTTGAAAAAAAAAAAAAAAGATGTAATTTTTCAAATCCGAGTTCTTCAAATTATAATGTAGGCAAAAAATTTCTGTTTATTTCTCCCAGCTATTTCTGGCATCTCCTCACATTTTGAATGCTTGCAGGGTTGAAGCTTCTGATTCAGCTAACACTGCCGCTCATGCAGCATGATTACCGAAGAGCTTTCTTTGATGAGAAAATCTATGTTAGTAGGATGCAATGTGCTTAATTTTTTTTTTTTTTTTTTTGCAAATATTTATTATAACATTAAATATGTTTTTTGCATTTCTTTTTATTTTTATTGCAAATTTTGAATTTGGCAATCTGGCACCGTTTATATGCAAATATTCAGATAAGTGAGAGTAAATGATAAGGATAATATGTCTTGTAACCCTACATGAGACACTACAAGAAACCATGACAATGTTATGATTGACAGGGATGGATATTCAAAATAAGAAAGTTTGTTTCACTGAGATGGTTTAAGTATGAGCACATCCACAACAATTATCTCTAATGAAGATGTCATGTAATATCTTACTTTGGGAAAATAATATGCAAATTGATGGGTGCTATATTGTAATTTTAGCAAATGTTCGTACAAAAATGATTAACCTTGACTCATGCAACAAATAGGTATTGTGCTGACTTTAATCTAATATAATCAATAGTTTTGATTCCCCTAACCTTGCAAGATATTTTGATTTTACTTCATCATTCTAGCATGATTTTCATGAATTGCATAAGAATGTAAGAAAATAGATCTAAATTATACCACACAATTCCTGTGTAAAATCTAATATTTACACATGTAACCTTTTATTGTCGTTAAATCTTATTTCAATTCTAAAGAGGTAATGATAGTGATATTTTCTGATATGATAAGATTTGAGCGATTTGCATGTAAATGTGAAAGTTTAGGCTCGATATATATAAGAAATATATGGTATGTATTTAAACGTTCCTAAAAAATATTATAGCACTGCAAATGCAAATATTAGATAAAATGTTTCATCTTATAATCTCCAAATGATATGTTGATTAATCATGATTTGAATGTTGATGATTTAATTCCTCAAACTTTACATGAAGCCTTCTTATATCTAAAACTGACTCTACCAATGATTCCTCATCTCAAACATAATGGCATCATAACATGTGAGGGTACAAGAAGGATATTTCTGGATGAATACATTTGACATGAATTCTACAAAAGAAAATTTACGTAAATACCTCAACTCCAATGCATTTACATTTATCACACCTAAATTTTAATTTTTGCACACGACACCTTATCTATGCATGAAAAAATAGGTCTCTCACTTTATAAAATTTTAAATGATGGTATATTTTTGAAATGATATGAAAGATTTAGGTGGTATGGATGTAACAAAGAAAGTCTAGGTGTTAGATATGCAAATACATAGAGATTTGGTGGTATCCATGTAAATGCCCATTAATTAAATCCTAGGGATGCTCATGTATGCACAAAATAAATATATCAAAATTGGGTGGTATGCTATCTTAACTTTATTCTTGATTAATATAATTAGATGCTGTAAATTATAAGTGATTAATAGCTTCACTGAGGTAATCTGCACAAAACATATATGCCAACAAAGGCGCAATTACACATACCGCCCAAAACTTGCTATTTACAAATCAACCACCCTCTTCCATTTATTTTCAATTTTTTACTCAAAAATCAAAATTCATGATAAAACCCCAACCCATATTTTTCATTTTTATCAAATTCTTAATAGTTTAATCGCAGCACATGTAAATATATCAGTTCAGTAGTTCAAAAAAATCACCTGAATAGTGAATTTGATTTGAAAATACCGATGTTTCGGGCAATCCGTATACTCAATTATCTGTGACTATAAACACATTCACAATCAGCACAAATCAAATAAACTAAAAAATAGAGGGGCATTTAAATACATACCACTCAATTCCCATATGTTTACATATCTACCACCTACAGTTTGCTTTTCTACCTTTATACCACGCAAATCTTTCATACACCATAAAAAATATCACCATTTTAACTTTTGAACAGTGAAATACACCTTTTTTAATGCATAGGTAAACTGGCCTGCATGTAAAATTGCAACTTTAGGTGTAAGATATGTAAATACACAAGACTTAGATGGCATGGATGTAAATCTTCAGAAAAGAAAACACAATCAAAACCTACAAAATGCCATTCAAATGAGCCAACCAATGAACATATAACATAATAAGGTTGTTGGGTATTATTCCAAGCACATACTATTTCTTATGATGATCAGAACTCAACAAAAGAAAAAATATTTAAGAATATTCTATCACAATTTTGATCATGACAAATAGTATTAACCATTAATTTTATTTCAAAAATATTATAATCTAATACTAATCAGAATAAATTTAATGGCCATAAAGCTCAGCCTGATCAAATTTAAGCTTTGGATATTGTTACCCAAAGTAGACATGGAAAGAGAGAGTTGAGCTTACTGCCTATATGACAAATGTAAAAATACAACAGCAGAGGAGATTTGCACCTGAAGATCAGCAATATCAACATCATGACCACCTTCAACTAAACCCCACTTGTCAACCTATGCAGAAAGCCAAATAGGACTTATATTAGCCATGGAAGAACACAATAAACTCTCATTTATGCAAAATAAAAATCTAAAAAAACAATCACAAAATAATCTCTTAACTCTTTATAGGGATCATTTTAGTCCCACAATATAAAAAAGTGTCGATTAAGTTCCCACACTCTTTTAATACACCGTAGAGAACTATTTCAGGCCATATTAGAAGAGCTCAAAATTAATTTGACAATTTCATAGATTCCGAGACTAAAATGACCCCATGTACGAAGTCGGGAGACTATTATCCAGACGTTTTATTTTTAAAAAATAGAGACCTGCAGGTCTTCTTCAAGCCTGATCAATTCCATGGCTTCTTCTATATCGAGTCTCTCACGGAAAATCGCAAGAGCGATGACCAAAGAATGTGCGGAAGAGGCTATTGCGTCTATTGTTGCTAACTCGGAGTCGGTAGTCTTCTTGAGAACGTTTTCTACAGCATTGACGAAGATTTCGTCCTGCTTGCCACCAAAAAGGCTGGAATGTAGTTTTGGTTTAAAGTGAAATTCTGATTGAAGCCATTCAATTAAAGGGTCAATTTTCTCCTCTTGTTTCTCTGAAGAAATGCATGTTTGATTAGACCACTAATCATAATAGAGGGAAAAGTATTCATGTTCCGTTTATAAAATGCAGTGAAGTGTCAAAATAATCTCTAGGCTATTTTAATCCCAGAATTTATAAAATGGTCAAATTAGTCCCCGGGATTTTTAATTTATAACTGAAATAGCCTCCATTGGTACTATTTCAGTCTATATTAAATGATTCTGAAGATTAAATTGACATTTTTATAAAATTGGGACCAAAATGACTACCTGCAAAAAATCAGGAGACTGTTTTGACGCTTAATGCATAGAAAGAAAAGGGAAAATTTACGGTTATGATGTTTAGCAAAATTCAAGAGGGAATACACCGCACGATTCTTTTCGAGGTATCATGAATAAATAATTATATGAAAATGAAACGACTACTCGCATCCTGTAAATCTAATGCTTTGAAAAAATACTAAGGAATGTCGACCCAGAAAGAAAAAAAAAAGTAAATAAATGAAAACCAATGAATTCTACATCAAACAATCACGGAAATCTGAAAGCATTTATAATTTATGCAGATCCTAAAATCAGGATTAAAAGCTTACAAAGCAGCAGCCATAGCTCAATAAAAATCAGGAAATAATACTAGAAACTACAATGAAAACAGCATAAGTTTAAAAAATCTCTTTCC
>NW_018164697.1:454091-461750 GCF_001263595.1 Phalaenopsis equestris | reverse complement strand
CTTTCCCTTCTGTCCAACACAATTAAATCCTTACAACTCTTCTGAAACCCCCCCAGCCACTCCAACTTTTAGACAGACAACCTCCCAGACACCGTTGTCGGCCAACTTGTCCATTAATATGAAAACTATTCATTAGGATTTATCAGTTGCAATCTTTGCTCAATTTGTTGCAAATAAATATGTTAAATTCTTTCCTTCTTTTCGTCTCATTATTAGTCCAGTTATGGCCTGGATTTGTTAGCTTTAACTATTTTAGTTCACAGCTAAAGGCCAAGTTTTATAACTATTCTACCTGTTGTAAAATGAAAAATATAGTCTTCTTCTATCATATTTCTCAATCAAGACCAAGTTTCTCTCTCTTTCATCCTTCTCTACCTTCCGCAACCTCTAATAATCTGAGAGTTTTATCATCTTTCCCTTTCCCTAAGATTTTTTGCTTAAACCAGAATGATGGTTAAAAAATAAAGATCTAAGCAGCGTTGGCGATAAGGAAGAAAAGCGCAACTGAGGGACGAGCACAAGTTTGTGAAGATTCTTGCATAAAGGAATAGCTCCAATTATTCAAATATGAAAATGTCATATTTGCAACATGCATATCTTGATCTAAGAATTAGATGTGTATTTGTTAGCATTCCTTGAAAAGCATTTTAATTTTCTAGTATTTTTATTATTTGTATAGATTGTATGGTGATATTCACAGAAATTTGACGACTAATAGTGACAATCATAATCCGTACATTAACGTGTACATGAAATACATGTAACTAAAAACTTATAAAATTATGGTACACTTCGATTTAGAAAAACTCCTATCATGAACCTTTAAGAGATTGAATGTGTAAAGAGACGGCCACTTAAAATCTTGCAGTGCGTTGAAATTGCCCACTAGTCAAAATTTTCAAAAAATTGTGATATTAATCTAATTTTCACACTAGTTAATTTAACTTCACTCCATGAACTTGCTGCATATTCTTAGATTTTTCTCTCTTTCCACATCCTCGCATATTTGCATCTTGTGCTCAGTTGGATAATTCCATATGCCTAGTTTTTGGGTTTGCTGATGATGGTGAATAAGAGAAGTATTGAGTACATTGGCGAGACAAACTAGTTTCTGATGAATCATATCAGAGTTGAATTTTTCTAAAGGTAGATTAGAATAGGATTGTAGTAATTTTCCAATATTTTTCACTCTTTGGGATTGTAGCTGGGCTTAGCGGCTTTTTTTTTTTTTTTTGAGAAATTTACATACCTAGCAAACATGTATTTACATATCTCACACCTAAACAATCATATTTACATAACATAGCACTTCAGGGATTTAAACTTATGCATGAAAAGGTGTATTTCACTTTAAAAAAAAGATAGTAGTGTTATTTTTTAGATGATATTAATGATTTGAGTGTAAATATTAAAGTTTAGGTGTGAGATAAGTAAATACATTATAATTATGTGCTATGTATGTAAATGTCCGTCATATGTGTTACTCCCTATCGCTACTTAAGCAGTGATCCGATGAAGCTATTTGATGTTGTTCTTTGCAAAGCTATTTTGGTGTCATTAGTTGTGATTTTCTAGTCATGGGGCACACACTAAAACTTCAATTTATGGGATAGAAAAGGTATTGGGTTTTTTATATTGTGGCCAAATACACATTTGTTTACTGTGGCCATATACACATTTGGTCAAGTTTCAAGAGTTTTGAGCTAGAATCCATGGTTTGATATAGTTCATAGATCGTGTATTTTTTGTAAACATTAAAAAAAAAAAAAAGAGAAATGGTCCTTCAATACAAACTAGTCGCTTAAATGTGTTGTGACGATTTCATAATCTTAAGAAATATACTTCTATACGTTTTGTATATTAAAGTTTGTTTTCAAGTGCAACACCATACCTTAAGGTACAAGGGTAAATTACCATAAGAACTTGTGCCTTTTTGGCTTATAGAAAAAATATATTGACCATATAATATAACCCAATCCAATTTTCTTGGGTAAGCGACTTTAGTTGGGCAGTACAAATAATGTTATTAGTGTATAATACGAACCCTGGTTTTTTGTGTCCTCGCTTTTAACCAAATTGTCAATATGATCAATTTGGCCATATAATCTGATGACATAGTGCCTTATTTGGAAAGCAACGGCCATATAAACATCACAGATTCTCAATCATGCTATGAATTTAAGGTCATTTACATAAAATATCAAATTATTCTAAAATATTTGCATATCTAACACCTAAATATTCATATTTACATGTATACCACTAAAATATTTAACATCACATCTAAAATATCACCATCACTATTTTTTTAAAAATATCACCATCACTCATCACTATTTTTTTAAAAGTGAAATACACCTTTTCATGCATAGGTTTATGACACCAAGGTTTTCTAAATGAAAATATCAAACCTTGGGTGTTAGATACGTAAATACATTGGAATTGTGTGATATGTATGCAACTTTCCTTTAAGGTTATATATAAAAGAACTGTTTTCCACAAAGGACGATGCCATGTGCAATTTATAAAATTTACATTGTTTGAAATAAAAGTTAGGAAGGGCTTTACAACACCAAAGACCACGACTAAAAATGGGCAAAAAGTATCCGGAAATGTATGCCAAATTGTGCTAATTATTTCATTCTTTGTCATTCTCCTGAGTGATTTTCACTTGAAGTTTGTCATCCCAATTCTCTAAATTATGTGATCAGTTGTTAACACAGGCCATCAAATTGATGTCCAGACCAAAAGACCTTTAACATATTCCTAACGCAGACAGCAGACAGCAGACAGACAAGAGCATGTCATTATCATGTAGAATTTTGAACATTTTTGTCCAAAAACAAATTGTTCAGAAGCGGCAGATTTTTTAGAAATAATCTTGCTCAAGTTTTTACCTGTAATTTAAAAATAAGATTTGCCAAAAAGTAGATGTTACCATATCCAGTAGTTTGTTTATTTCTTAAATTGGAATGCTAAAATGAAAATAAATAGAGCTCTTTCATCAACAAGTATCGGGAAATTCAGTTCAAGTTATCACTTTCACTAGTAATTTTTTTTTATATTTTTATAGCAGATAAAGTGCACGCCTAATAACAAAAAAATAGAGGAAGCTCTAAACCTTCAAAGGTGCAATATGAGTGCAGTTTTTGTAGGACAGCACAAGAAGTAATAGCATCACATGCACACATAATCACCATTTTTTATCTCTAAAACAGAGGTTTAAGGTTCTAATCCTACAAATAATAAATATTAAGGAATGCGTACCACCCAATTTCTATGTATTTATATATTTTACACCTAAATTTTACTTTTTACATTACACCACCCAAATCTTTCATATAGCATAAGAAAGTACCGCCCTTCTAACTTTTAAAAAGTGAAACGCAACTTTTCATGCATAGGCAAGGCGGCATGTATGTAAAAATTAAAGTTGAGGTGTTAGATGTAAATAAGAAGGAACTGAGGGGTATGTATGTCAATCTTTCAAATAATAATACCATCAAATACTGCATTTAGTTTACAAAAGGGAATAAGATCTTCTAATCTGTTCTAATCAGGTGCCTTAAATTCTTAATAGATTATTTGAATGGCTTAAATTGGTTTCTTCTAATTATATGTTCTTCTTCTCAAAGAATTCATGGTGATAAATCTAACAATCAAGTGAAAAAAAATAATTACCTCGCAAACCTTTAGTCAAATCAGTATCACCAGGTGAGCGGCAGAATACCAAATCTTGGTGAAACTTATCTATCAAATTTTGTATTATTTGCGCACGTGTGAGTGGAACTCTTTCAAGAGCAGTGCAAGCGAGCTTCATTAGGGGCATTGTAAAAGGCCTAATCCCATCTGTTTGCTGCAACAACAGAAAAATCATTATATAGGAAAATGTTGTAATTTCCAAGAAACTCAGCCATAACTCCCGGAATCATGCGGCAAAGTTCAATTACAAAAAAATAAAAATTTGGGTGGAGCAAGTGAAATTGACAGCAACCTAGCTTGCATTTTGGAAGGCACCTTTGTGGAAAGATGGAAGAAAAATAGGGAAATTTACATACCTAGCACATAATTCTTATGTATTTACATATCTCACACCATATCTCACACCCCTCACACCCAAACTTTCATATTTACATACATAGCACTTTAGTGCTTTAAACCTATGCAGGAAAAAGGTGTATTTCATTTTTGAAAAGTGGTAAAAGTGCTATTTTTATTGTGATATTAAAGATTCGAGTACTATACTTGTAAATATGTAAGGTTAGGTGTGATATATGTAAATACATTAGAATTATGTGCTATGTATGTAAATTCCCCAAGAAAATAATGACATGCATTGTAAAACGTCGGTACCATGTAGTTCCAAAAGATCCACAATTAAAAATCTCATCAGAGATGAGCGACAAAAAAATAAATTTGCAAATTGAACTGTGATGATATGTCATTAACAATGTTCAGAGATTTGTTAAGTCAATGCAAATAAACATAGCTTACTAATTCTCAAAGTAGTCAATCAAATATATTTGCAAGGCTAATAATGTAGATAAGTTAGTCCAATTAATGAAAACATGGTAAACTATGCATTTATCCTTGAGATTCATATGATTCCACTTAGCTTCACAAAGTAGGAATTTGAACATCAGATCCCCTAAACAACTTTCACCTTAGTCTTTGTTCCAGTGTCCACATTTTACTAAATATTTTAGACATTGCATACAAAGCTGATTTTTTTAAGCCTTTATGCCTTTAACTTATCGAGGGTGAATCATCTGCGAGAAACACAATCAAAACCCACCTTCATACTAGGATGATAGAAGATCCTAAATATGTCATACAGAAGCTGATTAAGAATGAATATGAATTTGAATTTTTCTATTTTTACAAGAGTATCCTCCAAATTCTAATTCTCTTTATCACATTCATTCTTAGAATTTCTTCAAACCTCAATTTTAGATTGAAAAAAAAATATTGTTACACAGTCAAGCAACCAACGTAAAGGCTATACGAAACAATACCTTCCCATCAAGCTAAAGTTGAGCCATAAAAATACATGCAATCTACCTAGATCCCATCAAAATCACCCTTGCTTTCAACACTACATACACATGATACATGAAATAATTTCATGTAAAAAAAAAAGGAAGCATTCACATAAATACCACTCAATTCCTATCTATTAACATATCCAATACCTAAACTTTATTTTTTACATTTATAACAGCCAAATCTTTCCTATCACATCAAAAATACCACTATTTTAACATCTAAAACATGAAATACACCCTTTCATACATAGGTAAGGTGGCATATATGTAAAAATTGAAGTTTAGGTGTATGTATTTACATATGTAAATCTTCCAAAAAAAAAAACAAAACAAAAAGGGGGTATTCCTCTTACTCTTAAACTACATGCTGCAATTTACTATCATCTAAGAGGAAATCAACCTTTATAACATTATTCTATTTTATTATCAGCAAGTTAGCGAACTTGCAGATTTCAAAGTTGAAGTCACAAAAACTGCATCCTGAAGATAAAAATAATGTTGGTTTTTGAAAAAAAGAATGAAACATGGCCTGATTAAATTTAAGACGACATTATCAACTCATCCAGCCTTAATGGCTTAAGAAATCAGCTCAAGTTAACAATTCACTAATTCTCCCAACAGCATCAGGCTGTCAACTAAAGAAAATTCATTACATGGCCCAACAATTTCTATTCTTCTTTTCTTATCGTTCAACAACATTTATTTAAAGGGGCGTTTACATACATAAAACCCAATTCCCATGTATTTATACATATAACACCTAAAATTTACTTTTACAATTACACCACCCAAATCTTTCATATCACATCAAAAATACCACTAGTTTAACATTTAGAAAGTGAAAAACCAATTTTCATAAATAGTTTTGGTAGCATATATGTAAAAATTGAAATTACAATTATACCACTCAAAACTTTCATATCACAAGTTGAATTGTTATGATTTTTCTTTAATTGTAGAGATGGAAAATGCTTGTTAAATATTGTCTAAAACTTCGAATTTATGAGCATAAATAGAAAAAAGTAAACTCCCCTCCATCTTTTAGCAATTTTAAGCAAAGCAATGAACCAACAGACAATAATGTAAAATTTTCAAATTTATGGCCCAAAACACATGATAAATAACTTATCATGTGTTAGTTATCAGCATCTAATCAGAATATTATCAGCATCTAATCAGAATATTACATTAGTTAAAAATTTATGTTGCTTTATTTATTTATAACATATTATATGAATTAAATGTTTATAGCCATTTAACATTAGGGTGACATGATTTTCAAAATAGAGGTAAATGAATATGCTTAACACTGAAAAAGTTGCAAGCAATGACAATCAGAACAAAAATGATAAACATAAATAACTGACCTAGAGCATATGAAAAATGATAATTTAAGTGATCAAGAATCGTAGAATATCAACACCTACAGAGTGTCAAATAAGCTTCTCACATAAGCGGAAATAAATTTAAAATTAATATAATTTCTTCACTGAACTATCATTTTAAATTGATCCTACTTTTGACTGTCATATGAACATCATTTTGTAAATTATGATTATCCTGTAATGATGACAAAATTTAAAAAAGAAAGTTGATGCACTGTGGCAATCTTGCTTCAAAGCCGTCATCTGATGAAAATATTTTCAACTACACTGAAAAGATCAAGGGTGCAACTAGAACAACGAAATGGTCAGAAGAACATAAAATTGTTCTCACAGAGTTGCTAATATCAGAATTAGTTAAAAAATTAGCAGAAACAAAAACTACTTTTACTAATATTAAAATAGGGTTACAACACAACATAAACGGAAAAGGGAAATACAATGATAAATCAATCTATGGCTCGGACCAGAAGAGAAAATCTGTGACGATGGTGCTGTCGGTGAAGTGTTAAGGGAGCGGGTTAAGGCCAAAGGTTGTGAAGGGGGATCGATGGGTGATTTGGTAGGCCAGCGGGCGGGTTGGGGCGACATAGAGTTGTTGGACAGCAGGATTTGCTGCAGGGAAAGTGGCGGTTGGCGCGAGGATGAAGTCCAGGAAACTAGACAACAAGGTTATGTTGTTGGGGGAGGGCGGCTAGGTGCTGGGATACAATATGGGAAGCTGAACAGCGGGTGGGTTATGTTCTTGAGGAAGGGTCGGCTGGGCGCTGGTAGGAAGTCTGGGAAGCTGGACAGTAAGGTTATGCTATTGGGGAAGGACAGCGGGGGGTTGGGATGAAGGGAAGGCTGGTGGCGGCGGAGAGGGGCGAAGAGAAGGGTTTGGTAAGAGTAAAAAGGAAAATATAACACCATCTAAAAGTAGGATACAACCAGAACACCACCAACTCTTGGATAAGGCCCTACAAAAGGGAAAATGACTCCACACAGGAAATTTGAAAGCAAACACAACAAAAACTAAAAAAAACTCTTAAGCATAACACCCCCGATTTATAATGATGACTAGAATTTATTTTAAACCATGTTTAAAATAAGAAAGAAGAATAAAAATAATAAGAATTTAAATTAGGCAAGGACGAATAAACAAATGGAATTTCAGATTAGGTAAGGATGAATAAACTAAATCAGAATTTAGGATAGAGGTCTTATAATAAGAAAATACTATGATGGAAAGA